>NC_091751.1:24432413-24732413 GCF_043380555.1 Nothobranchius furzeri | reverse complement strand
TGCTGGGGGTGTAGGGACTAAGAAGATCACCAATGTAAGATGGTGCTTGTCCATGTAAGGCCCTATAGACTAGAACCAGGATCTTGAAATGAACCCTGCAGTTGACTGGCAGCCAGTGAAGCTGGAGGAGAAGCGGGGTGATGACACACTGTGTGTATGTGTGTGTGTGCGTGCGTGTGTGCGTGCGTGTGTGTATCAACCTTATTTGAATATTAATGTTATTGCCCAGCACTATGCATATGTTGGAAAAGTATTTTAAAGTTAGATGTTCTACATTCATGATGGCACTAGCAAAAAGCTGGTCTGAGACCTTTACTCATGTTTGTTGCTTGAAGGTGGAACAGTCAAAGGTTCTGGTAAAGGAAGGAGGAGTGCAGCTTCTTCTGACCATCGTTGACACGCCCGGCTTTGGGGATGCTGTAGACAACAGCAGCTGGTGAGTTCATTTATCTGTTGCTGATTACATGTTGTTATAGACAAAACAAACATATAGAAGTTCCCTCTAACCATTTGGGTTTTATTTATCTTGCCATCATAAACATCTTCTGCTCATCAGGTCTCAAAAGGCCTGTATAATGCCACTCTACACCTTCCAGATCAACGGTAGGAAGATACAGATAGATACACATCTGCAGCATGGATGGACATTGTTTAAAATGTCCTGCCCGAGTTAACCCCGTGTCTGCTAGCTTGGCAGGCGTAGCTCCACTGTCGGTCGCTCTTGTCTGGGGTTGTAACTGTTTACTTTCTGCTGCTCCAGCACACGGCACTGGTTCAGGTGCTAAAACTGGTGATATTCCCCATTTTTGTTGGACCGTGCGCTCAATCTATTTAGAGATACATGCTACTTTTTTTGTCCAAATTTAAAAGTCTGAAAATAACGTCCACATGACTGAACTACTCAGGCCTTCATGTTGCCATTTGCTGTGTCTGTTTTTCTTCCAAACTCTTGTTTTTCCTGTTTTATTTCAGCGAGGCTACAGCTGCACCAGCAATAGCTATCGGCGTGTCTGGTCGCTTCATAGCAGTCTGCATGGCTCTACTCCAGCCACATGATGGGTCCAGCGCAGAGCTACTCTAGTAGAGATGCTCCATAAGACATTTAGCCATGAGATATTAACCCCTTAAAACATTTGTACTGATAATTTAGATGACCTATTTAATTTATCTACATGTTTTTAAATTTAAATTTCAGATCATAAAAGCACTTCAAACACTTTTTCATTTAGTTACCAGTCTTATAATATTTTACTTCAAATAAGGAACTTTATTACATTAATTGTTTATGGTTTTGTTAGTTATTTGGCTCTCGACCTGAGTCCGGGTCAATACCGAGTCCTGATCCTTTACTTCAGCAATGCTATGAAATTGGGAAAGAAAAAAGGAGATTGCATCCACGTTCTCCTTTAGGTTTCACTTGTTTAAGAAGTAGATGGATAACAAAAGCATGTTATTTTATAAATGTGGTTAAAATTAGCGGCTTTGCTCGTATTTTAAGTTGTTTATGTCCTCAATTTGCAGCTGGGTCTGCTGGATACTGGAGCGTTCTTGTATCAGCGTAGGCATGCGCCACGGCCAGCAGGCTAACTTTTCCCTGCTCAACACCTGTAGGCTCAGGTGCTGCAGGAGACTGCGACATCCTGACATTTAGCAGTCTGTTGGAACATTTCTTTTCTTTATAAGCATGTCCTTCTCTGAGCAGGCTCTGGGTTTTTGTCCGAGTTGCCGCAGTGAACTGGGAGAAGATCTGTGATGTTCTGATACATAAAACCTCAGCACCGTAGTTTTGGTTTTTACTGTAGCTAATATTAATTTGATGTCTGACCCTCAGCTGGCAGCCCGTCATCGACTACATAGACTCAAAGTTTGAAGATTACCTAAACGCAGAGTCACGGGTCAACAGACGGCAAATGCCTGACAACAGAGTGCAATGCTGCCTGTATTTCATCGCCCCATCAGGACACGGGTAGGTGCCGCTCAGTCCTCCAGCTGTTTCGCCATCTTCAATGCATTAGAAGTATATTTTAGATCAGCAAGTTTTTTTTATCAGACTCCACAAACACATTTTGTTTTTGACAGAACAGAACACGGGGCTCAGTGCATTCTGGGAAAATGAGGGGTATTTATTAGGAATGTTCCGATCGACAGGCCACCGTTCAAATCTGCCGATGTCTGTGGAAAATAAAACGTGTGCTTGTCAAAATCCGATCAATGCCTTTCAGAGCCGATCATACCAGATGTTGCTCATACTCTGTAGCCCGCGTAGACGTGCAGGGGAAGCTCATTAAAATGCATCAACTCCGAGTATTCAACAGGACTTTAATAGAACAAACTCTGTATATGCGTGGCCGTCATAAGGTTTAGCAGCTAACCTGAAAAATTATTCAAGTCGATGACACCAGGCTCCACTACAGCTAATAAATTATTTAAATAAATTTATTAATAATTAGAGGCCGACTGATGCACTCAACTTTTTCTATATCGGCCATCGGCCGAAATAATTTTTAAAAGCCGATTTAAAAAAAATCAGGTGCTTTTTTAATTGTTTACACCTAAGGGAATATTCCACCCCTAAGTAAGATGTTGTTCAATGTTAGAACCTTCCTTCTCCTTACATAGCTTTATGCTAAGCTAAAGCAAAACGTGCTGCTTCCAGATCAGGAGAATGACTTGTTAGCTTGTTAGCTTGTTAGCTACAAAATCCTTTTACCTCTTATCCAACTCTGGGAGATCTAGCAAACACATTTTACTTCTGAGTGGAATATCTCTTTAAGCCTGATGTTACTTTGCACTATTTTATGTGTAGTTTAGATAGTATTATTTACTACAATGTGCTAGTTTGCTTTACTTTGTGGTTTCCTCTTTTACTTGATGATTTTACCTCAACCAGCCACTAATTAGCACCATTTTTCTGGGTTTTAAACACTTAAAAAACTGTTTTATTTTCGTTTGTTCTGAAACAGTTTGCACATTGTTAATGTTTTGACTTTGTTTTATCTTTGAAGTTCAATAAATATTAAGAGATATATTGACTTATGTAGTTTATGTATTACACAGTGAGTGTTCAGTTGTCTTTCACAATCAATGTGCTGCTAAAACGTAAATATATCGGCAACAAAATTCTTTATAAATCAGTATCATCATCAGCCTTAAAAAAACCATATTGGTCGGCTTTTCTAATATATAATTTTTACATGTAATTACCAGCACCTGTCTGTAATTCCTATTTTCCATAGAAACATTATAATTGATCCTAGTCCAAATGGTATTCCTTCTAGTCCCATTTGTACTTTTTCAGGTTTCTGTTGTTTTTAAGTCGTCGCTCGTTTTATTGCTGCAAAGGGTCCTTGTGTTTCGTGAAAGGCAGTTATAAATAAAATGCATTATTATTATTAATCATGCCTGAAAATAAAGATATTAAACAGATAATTTTACATCAGAAATAAAACACAGCTTGAAGACGAGCACAGTTCAAATAGTATTATAATTCAGTTCACTTTGTCCCTGTTTTTTACGTTATCACAATATTATGAATAACAGTAATACATGCTTTGATATGAAAGTCAGAAGAATCTGTCAGCTTGAGTTCTTCTATTATCTCTAAAGTGTGGCGCTTGACAAGTTAGAAGATAGATGTTCAGGAACACCCAGCTCAGCTGGTGGCCTCCTGCAGGAACAACAGCCTGGAATAATACTGGTGTGATCCTCTCTGAGCTTCACCACCTGTAGACCTTGTCCATGTCAGACTGTGACTGCTGCCAAATATACACACAGCCGTCTCACTCACACTGGGACACATTCCAGGAGGTAATCTCACAGTCCAAAGCTAGCTGGACCAGCTGGACCACAGTGACCTGGTGTGGCAGCCGGGGAGCAGCCTTCAAGCTAAAAGGAAACATTCCATGTGTGTGTGTGCATGTGTGCGTGTGTGTGTGTGTGTGTGTGTGTGTGTGTGTGTGTGTGTGTGTGTGTGTGTGTGTGTGTGTGTGTGTGTGTGCGTGCGTGTGCATGCGTTTGTGTGTGTGTGTGTGTGTTGTTTTATCTCTTAGAGTAAAACTAAACGGACTGTTTTTGGTTGTGTTGTTCCAGGCTGAAGCCTCTAGACATCGAGTTTATGAAACGATTACATGAAAAGGTCAACGTCATTCCACTCATCGCCAAGGCCGACACCATGACTCCTGGGGAGTGCCAGCAGTTCAAAAGACAGGTGTGTGTGTGTGTGTGTGTGTGTGTGTGTGTGTGTGTGTGTGTGTGTGTGTGTGTGTGTGTGTGTGTGTGTGTGTGTGTGTGTGTGTGTGTGTGTGTGTGTGTGTGTGTGTGTGTGTGTGTGTGTGTGTGTGTGTGTGTGTGTGTGTGTGTGTGTGTGTGTGTGTGTGTGTGTGTGTGTGTTGTAGCTGGGCCGCTGGTTCTGCATCTGAAAAACTTTTACCAACAATCAGACTTCAGAATGGCTGCAATGTCTCTTTAAACTCCTTTATGATGTCACGTCCGTCTGTGTCCATGTGGCCTGATTGTGTTTACCAGAGCTGAACTCTTTATTGACAAACCAGAATCGATGTCCGACCCACATGGAGCTCTCCCCCACCCCCTGTTGTCTTTGTGTCACATGCAGATAATGAATGAAATCCATGAGCATAAAATCAAAATCTACGACTTCCCAGAGACGGACGATGAGGAGGAGATGAAGATGATCAGAAGAATCAAGGTCCCCCGAACACTCCGCTTTGACACGTTTTCATGTGATCAAACGGTTTTTCTGTTTAGTTTCCGTGACGTCCACAGCCCTTGTGTAAATCACAGCAGCCTGTGTCCCTCCATCCCCTCTGCAGGACCGTTTACCGCTTGCTGTCATTGGTAGCAACACCATCATCGAGGTGAATGGAAAGAGAGCTCGTGGGAGGCAGTACCCCTGGGGAGTGGCTGAAGGTGAGAGCCCTGAGGTCTTCTCAAACCAGGGCAGCCTCCTAAAGTGTGTGTCCCTAGCATGAGGTGTGGTGTATGGAGCCGGAATGATGAGGAGAGGATTCTCACATGCTCCCTTATGAAGAATAAAGTAAATCACAGCATAGTAAGAACAGGTTAAGTCTTACCTGGAGCTCAGCAGAGACGTACTAAATAATACAAAACCAGCTCTCTAGAGGAAACTCACTCATTCTGCAAACACTAAAACTACAACGTTCACTTAAAGGTGCAATTTGTAAGCACGACATCCTGTGGTCAGTTGTCGGTACTGCAGTCCATTTTTAATCAAAAGTAGGACACTCACTGCCGTTCCAAGAGTTTCGTGACTGTTTCCAGTTACGGATCAGCACCAGAAAATTCTAATTGACGAGCAAAGATGTGTCATATACATTCAGTTTATAAGTATATAAATACATTGTCATATTTGGTGCTAGCGCTCTTGCACGATTTATGGTAGGGAGCACTTACTACACGTATTATAGTAGTTTGTCTCCGGCACTAGAGGAAGTGTGGTTGTTTACCATCCTGCTATTAGCTTGCTGTTATAGTTCTGAATGACTCATTAAATGAAGTAAAACGCTACAATTAACCCATTATTTACTTCACACACACATTTCACTGTAATACTGAGTTGTTGGTAACTGAAAAAGGAGCTTGAGATATTTTTAGAGTCGCCTTTTTATATACATATATTTTTTTTATTATCATCACAGTCAAAGACAATACAATACAGAACGTCATTGACATTTTCAGTGAGTATACACATACGAAGATGAAAAACCAAAAGGAGTGTATATATTTGTACATAGTTGTATATATTCACGTTTTTCAAGTAATCAAATAAAAAAAGACAGAAAAAGAAAAAAAAAGAAATGGGAATGAAGTTTGGAATCTGGTCTGAATGAATACCACATCATCAGAAATACGAATCCCCAACTCGATCTCCCATGAGTTTTTGATCCTTGTGTTTGATTGACAAGTTAATGGAAGTATGATATTATATATTTTTGCTATCAAACCTTTTTGATGTGGAGTGTGTGCAAGTAAATCCTCCCAAAGTTGGTTTGGGGGCCGAAATGGGAAGCTGGGGAAGAGCTTGGAGACCAACTACGGATCTGAAAGTACTGAAACAAATGATTAATCGGAAGCTTATAATTATGAGATAAATTAGCAAAGCTTTCGAAGATCCCATATGCATAGAGATTTGTGAGCTGTTTTATATCTTTATTATGTCATGATATGAATGTTGAGTCCATAAGAGAGGGAGGGAACAAATGATTGTTACATAAAGGGCCTAAAGGAGAGGCGGCTTGGTATTTAAAGCGCTGCCTGAACTGAAACCAAATCCTAAGTGTGTTGTAGACAATCAGATTGTCTGTGTGACTTGAAAGTTTTATAGATAAGGAGGGATAAATTAAGGCAGATATCGAAGATCCGATGCAAGATGATAATCCCAATTTACACCAAGGTAAACTAGACGATTGCAGCCAGTAGCAAAGTTTATGAACACGAGCCGCCCAGTAGTATGACTGAAAATTGGGCAGCGCCAGTCCCCCACTAAGTTTACAATTTTGTAAGAGCGCTTTCCGAATTCTTGGTGGTTTTCCGTCCCAAATAAAAGCGCTAATAATCTTGTCTAGAGAGTCCAAGAACCACCTTGGAAGAAAAATAGGAATTGATTGGAACAGGAACAAAAATTTGGGTAGGATATTCATTTTAACTGCATTAATTCTGCCACACAATGAAAGAGGCAGATTCTTCCATCTTTGGATATCTGTGTTAATAGTGGAGATAAGAGGGGTAAAATTAGCTGATGCAAGATTAGTCATAGAGCGTGTCACAGTGATGCCAAGATATCTGAACTCATTCACACTGAATTTGAAAGGAAGGTCTGCCTGAGGAAAAACACAGGCAGCTGTGTTAACAGGAAAACACTCACTTTTCACTAAGTTTAATTTATAGCCCGAAAAAAGACCGAAATTCCTCAGAATATTCAGAACTGCAGGGACAGAGACTTTGGGATTAGAAATATAAAACATTAAATCATCCGCATACAACGATAGCTTGTGCTCGATCCCATAGCGGGTTATCCCATTAACGAGAGGAGAAGTTCTTAATTCAATAGCCAGTGGTTCAATCGCGATGGCAAACAACAAAGGTGATATTGGACAACCCTGTCGGGTACCCTAACCGAGTGTAAAGTAGTCTGAATAATAGTCATTAGTATGTACTCTTGCTATGGGGAGGTATATGAGAGACGAATCCAAGAAATACATTTTTCACCAAAGCCAAATCTCTTCAGAGTCGCGAAAAGGTACCCCCACTCCACCCTATCGAATGCTTTTTCAGCACCTAAGGAAATAACCATTTCAGGTGTCGAAGCCTCCTGTTTAGCATAGATGATATTAAAAAGGGTACGAGTATTGATCTTTTTAGAGCTGCCTCGTTGTTTCTAATTCACCGTTAGCTTTGTTTGCTCATAGTTGGCCTCTAGCCTGCTTCATATGAAATGAGAGTAAAACAAAAAGATGTTGTGGCTTCTTAGGGGTACAAGAAATAACTTCTGGGTCGCTCATGTTCGCTGGCTTTGGTTCTTTAAACAACTGGAGCTTTTTACCCGCTGGGGTCGAATTGCAAATGCCGGCACTGCTGTGTTAGCTCACTGCGGATTCGATAAACTCACAGGGTGAAAACATTAACTACATCCAGCTTTTGTGTTTTTTAGAGGAGGAAAACTGACAATGAAATCTGTTTCAGTAAAACCTTGTTTCACTGAATTCTTTCACGTTGCACCTTTAAACCATGACTTAAGAAAACCCCTGGAGTTGGTCAGGATATAAATTATTCTTCTGAGTGGCGCTAACACGTGGAGAAACTTAAAGTTTCAGAACTTTAGAAGTAAGAGAACAACAATCAACCAGTTTTACCATCCTACACCTTTCACTGGTCGCCTACTCGGAGGACTAGAGAGGTAATCGTAACAAGGTTAATAATTAGAAAACATCCAAATAAATGATGAAGCTCCAGACGAGTTTATCTGATGTCACAGAAAAGTGAGATCCAGTCACATTAAAACCATGAGCTGGATGGATCCAGCTGTTGTTCTCCTAAGGGGAACTGATCCAGCTGCTAAAGAACTGAGGACACTTGTAGGCGGGGTGCTATGGAACTGGTTTTCCACAAGGGTTGATCGTCCTCTGGGAGCACGTTTGGAAATACCAGAAATGTTCCTCTGGCTGCTTGTCAACATAAATATATACGAGAGGGAGGGAGGGAGGGGTCATCCATGAGAAGCTCTGAGAGTCTCTGAACCACAGAACAACCTCAGAGGACTGTGGTGAGCCAGGGTGGGGTGGGGGAGCTTAGGCTGCCACATGGTGGCTTCTGGAGGTACTGCAGCCTCCTACATCTGTTCTGAGAAGTGATGGTTTCTGTTTTCCTCCAACAGTGGAAAATGGAGAACACTGTGACTTCACAATTCTGCGGAACATGTTAATCAGGTGAGTAGGACCCACATTAGGCTGGGACTGACCTGGTGTAGGTTTATTTGCTGACTCGGACCACCAGCAGCATCTCTGACATGTAAACTAACTAAAAACAACCGGTCCTTTACACGTGAGAGGCTCATCTTTGAAACACGTTGTTCTACAGCAGTGGTTCCCAACCTTTTTCCCAAGGGACCCCGTTTTTTACGAGTAAATTCTTTGACGACTCCCTCCCATTCTCTCTTCCAGTACAAACATTATTAAGAAATGATAAAATTGTTCAAGCACATTTTAATATGCTTTGATTCAATAGATAACAGTAATAGTAGGCTCCAGTACAGAACAAAGTCATTAACAAAACCAAACAGAGCATAATGTGCTTGACAGTTTGTATTACTTTTCTGAACACATGGTTTCTTGTAAACACTGATAAATCAATCATTCCTTTCAATAAATATTTGACACATAAAAAATGCACTGAACAAAATGTACTTAAATGTGTATATTACTGTTTATACTAGATTATTTACTGTAAAGGCTGTGATTAATCAACCAGTCCTATCTTTAATGAACTTTTGACACTTGAAAATAAAACAGTGAGCTGAGCAAAATGTTCTTAAAAGTGTGTTACTTTTTCTGTACTAATTATTTCCTGTCTTAATATCAGTAAACTTTTCACTCATGAAAAAAAAACAGAGCAAAATGTAGGCTATAAACAAGTAATAAATGAAGTTTTAACCCCTTAAAGTGGAGAGGTCCTGGCGACCCTCTGAGAGGCTTTGGCGCCCCCTTGTGGGGGTCGGGACCCCCAGATTAGGAACCACTGTTCTACAGTAATGTTCCTAAAGGAACCGTTGTGTAAACGAGGTCTTGATTATTTTTAAACACTGTTTAACAAAACATTTAAACAGACCAATAAACCAGGACCCCCCTCACCACCAACCCACACCGGATAAAACAGATTCCAAAGAAACACTCAAACAACATACATACAGTCTAATAAACAACATAATAACACAAAAAATAATGTTATATTGTCCATGGACACACCATCAAAATACAAAATAAACTAAAACAGCAATCTCCTTTAGCCTCGGTGAGGACATCAAAGCTCACGTACCGCTCGTGTTTTTAGGACCCACATGCAGGACCTGAGAGACGTAACGAACAACGTTCATTATGAAAACTACCGCAGCAGGAAGCTGGCTGCTGTCACCTACAACGGTGTGGACAACACCAAGACCAAGGTCCAGCTGACCAAGTGAGTTTCATGTCCTTGTGTCTCTGACCCAGACTAAAACTCACGCTGCCACTGAAGTGGTCTAGATGTAGACCTTATCCAGCACTAACACCCCTCCACCCACCTGTGAGAGCCAGGTGTAACCATCTGACTCCTAATCACAGCTAACACCGCATGGTTTGTGTCAGCATGCTAAATGGTTGTTTGTTTGTTTGTTTGTTTGTATTTAGACCCGAGCCTGCTGACGACATGTAAGTGTTGCCTCATTCCATCTCCTTTTGGTTTCTGACTCAGCAGTTCCTGTTAGGTTTCACAGATCATCTGGTTCTCATCAGGTCATAAAAACAGTCAGAAAGAACCTGATAAACAGATGAAATGTCGTTCTTTGTTTAAAGCTGCAGTAGTGAGAAGTAGACCCTCTCATGCTAGAGGTTCAGTAGCAACAAGGAACTGATCCAACACTAGATCATCCTCATCAGCTCCTTCATAAGGTCTGCTGACTGTTCCGGAGCATACACGCGCGTGTTCACACAGGAAGCACTGACTTTACAGAGCTAGCCCATCAATCTGGAAACGGTCAAGGATCATGTGCGAACGTGATCATTTACCATAGAAGAACATTTCTGGAGGCCGCCAGTCTTCTCGGGAGTGAACACAGTTGGACAACGTGTGCACTAGCTGGGGACAGTCGACACGATCCGTTGGTGTATGAAGGGAACAGACTAGACAGTCACAGTCGTGGGTTTGTGAACGGACCCGTCTGCAAACAAACGTCGCTAACAGCTGACGTAAATGAGAAGGTGGGACGCAGGAAAAGCCATCAGAAGATGACATGAAGTTGTAGGAAATCCAAACTGATGGAGAACAGCGAGAGACGAGAGTCCCAACAACATGAATCAAAGAGATCTCAATGAACACTGAAAGGCTGTCCCCTTAGGTAGCAGGTTAAATGTCAAAGGTCATTTCAGGACAATTGGAAATGCCCTTCCTCTACAGTGGAGATGGTTGAATCACCTTTTCAGAAGTGTATGTGGGTTTGTAGGAGCCTGTTCATCACCTGCTGATCAAAACCAGGTGTGATGGAGGAGAGAAACACCTCAAATATGCTGAATAGTGGACCTCCAGGAGCAGGAGTCCCCATCCCTGGCAGCTGAGCTCAGGCTGGAGTTTACTCGGATCCAACCGCAGGAATTCTGGAACAACGAGACCAAAGTGGAGATGTTTACCCATAATGCACTATAGCAGAAAACAGCTGATCCCAGCAGTTGGCACGTGGTGGAAGGCTGATGTTTCAGGCTGGTTCTGACTGTGTTTCCACTAGGAGCCCCTATGAATCCCAAAGTCCTTCAGAGTCAGACATCACATCTTGGACCGGACCTGGTCATGAAACAGAACCAAGGTGCTGCAGTGGTCCAGTCCAGGTAAGTGTAGACCAGAACCTGACCCGAACACTGTAGAGCTGAATGTCTCCAGACCTCTGAAGCAACAACAGAACTTGGAGTGGACCAGAACTCTTCTAGAACCATGTGACTCACTCGTCAGGTCCTCTGAGATGTTCTGTTGGACCAGCAGTCAGGCTCCGTTTCCTCCTCACCATTCCTGGTTTTGATAAATAACACGTTACTGATAGTTGTTTACCTTGTTGATGAGAACCAGATGTTTTATTGTCCTTTTCACTCTGGCTGTTTCAGTAGATTACTGTTGAATAATGATTGGTTTAGTCCACATAGACACTCTACTGCAGGTATAACCCCGTCACGTGTCTCTAGGAGTCCTCTGGCTCAGATGGAGGAGGAGCGTCGGGATCACATGGCTAAAATGAAGAAGATGGAGCAAGAAATGGAGCAAGTCTTTGAAATGAAGGTCAAAGAGAAACTCCAGAAGCTCAGAGACTCTGAGGCCGAGGTACCTGAGCCAGCCGGGGTTCCTGTGATGCGTTCAAAGTTCACTCTAGCTTACTCTGGGTTGGTTCTCTGTGTCCTTCCAGCTCCAGAGGCGCAATGAACAGATGAAAACCAACCTGGAGAATCAGCACAAGGAACTGGAAGAGAAACGGCGTCAGTTTGAGGAGGAGAAGGTCACCTGGGAGGCCCAGCAGAAGATTCTGGAGCAGAAGTTAGAGACCATAAACAGGTAACAGTTTACCGTCCACATTCAGGCTGAGCAGCAATGGCTGTTTTCTATCAAATAAGACCTCGGTGAAAAAGCTCTTCGGTCCACATTCAGGCTGAATTAACAGAAAATCTGAAACTTCCCATTCCATGAACTACGTATCACCAAGCGCTAGCTCATGCTAACAATAACAGGTCCTCCATGGCTGTTCTTACTCTCAAAGTAAATCCTTAGCATCAGCAGGTCAGAGCTCCCGTTATCGGCCCTGAAAACCAAAGTCGTGCATCTTAACAAGTTCGTCTTTAAGTAAAACTTAAACTTCTGCTGGATCCAGGGACGGAGTTTCTCAAGTCACAATAAAGGGACGTGTGACTTAACTTGTGGAGCACGCCGATGACTTGGACTTACAAAGTTAGGACGTAAACTTGACTCAAACTCCTACATGTGCGAAGGTGTAGCACCACCGTTTGACGTCATCAACATTAGGATCCAAACTAGGGATGTCCCGATCCGATCACATGATCGGAAATCAGCCCCAATCACGTGGGTTCAGACTGATCGGGACTCGGGCTTTACTTCCCGATCCGGACTCGGATACTGGGTTCAAATTACAGGAGAGCAACTTGGTTCCCCTTAAAGGTTGTCAGGCTCCCCTGATGCCCTTAGCTTACACACCCAGAAGGAGCACAAAAAAGATCCAGTTTCTTCCTATATTACATTATTTATATGGACTCAGTGTAGCGGGGATCCTTTTGAGCAGAGCAGCAGGCAGACCGCTGATTATTCGTGAACTCCAGCTGCGTTCTGCACACGGCCACAGTAACATGTTCTAATTTTTTCTAAGTGGCGTCACCAAAAATATATAATTAACACACAGTCGTTCGTGTCCGTTCATTTTCTCTCTGGTAAGTTCTGTCTGTATTTGAGCATGACGTGTGGACGCGCTCGCGCTGCAGCGCTCGTCACTGGTGCAGACGGGCAGCGCGGCGCACACTCCGCTTTTTTTGCAGTCAATAGATCAATTTGATCTGCTGGTTAAAAAGTTACTTGGGAGGTGAAAAAGAAGGAAGCAGGCGGGAGTTTTTCTGGAGGACTGGGAGATGCAGGAAGACCAGAGACAGACAGACAGGAAGATCAGAGACAGACAGACAGGAAGATCAGAGACAGACAGGACAGGAAGATCAGAGACAGACAGACAGGAAGATCAGAGACAGACAGGACAGGAAGATCAGAGACAGACAGGACAGGAAGATCAGAGACAGACAGGACAGGAAGATCAGAGACAGACAGACAGGAAGATCAGAGACAGACAGGCAGGAAGATCAGAGACAGACAGACAGGAAGATCAGAGACAGACAGACAGGAAGATCAGAGACAGACAGACAGGAAGATCAGAGACAGACAGACAGGAAGATCAGAGACAGACAGGACAGGAAGATCAGAGACAGACAGGACAGGAAGATCAGAGACAGACAGACAGGAAGATCAGAGACAGACAGGCAGGAAGATCAGAGACAGACAGACAGGAAGATCAGAGACAGACAGACAGGAAGATCAGAGACAGACAGGACAGGAAGATCAGAGACAGACAGGACAGGAAGATCAGAGACAGACAGGACAGGAAGATCAGAGACAGACAGACAGGAAGATCAGAGACAGACAGGACAGGACGATCAGAGACAGACAGACAGGAAGATCAGAGACAGACAGGACAGGAAGATCAGAGACAGACAGGACAGGAAGATCAGAGACAGACAGGACAGGAAGATCAGAGACAGACAGACAGGAAGATCAGAGACAGACAGACAGGAAGATCAGAGACAGACAGACAGGAAGATCAGAGACAGACAGACAGGAAGATCAGAGACAGACAGACAGGAAGATCAGAGACAGACAGACAGGAAGATCAGAGACAGACAGACAGGAAGATCAGAGACAGACAGACAGGAAGATCAGAGACAGACAGGACAGGAAGATCAGAGACAGACAGGACAGGAAGATCAGAGACAGACAGGACAGGAAGATCAGAGACAGACAGACAGGAAGATCAGAGACAGACAGACAGGAAGATCAGAGACAGACAGACAGGAAGATCAGAGACAGACAGGACAGGAAGATCAGAGACAGACAGGACAGGAAGATCAGAGACAGACAGGACAGGAAGATCAGAGACAGACAGACAGGAAGATCAGAGACAGACAGGACAGGAAGATCAGAGACCGACAGGACAGGAAGATCAGAGACAGACAGGACAGGAAGATCAGAGACAGACAGGACAGGAAGATCAGAGACAGACAGGACAGGAAGATCAGAGACAGACAGGACAGGAAGATCAGAGACAGACAGGACAGGAAGATCAGAGACAGACAGGACAGGAAGATCAGAGACAGACAGGACAGGAAGATCAGAGACAAACAGGACAGGAAGATCAGAGACAGACAGACAGGAAGATCAGAGACAGACAGGACAGGAAGATCAGAGACAGACAGGAAGATCAGAGACAGACAGGACAGGAAGATCAGAGACAAACAGGACAGGAAGATCAGAGACAAACAGGACAGGAAGATCAGAGACAGACAGACAGGAAGATCAGAGACAGACAGGACAGGAAGATCAGAGACAGACAGGACAGGAAGATCAGAGACAGACAGACAGGAAGATCAGAGACAGACAGGACAGGAAGATCAGAGACAGACAGGACAGGAAGATCAGAGACAGACAGACAGGAAGATCAGAGACAGACAGACAGGACAGGAAGACAGGAAAATAAAAACCAAGAAAACAAAACAAAGTTCTTAAAAAAATAAAATGTAGGTAGATTCTAAGCATTTTGGGGTTGCCGAGGTAAAATGGACCCCTGCCGAGTATTTTAAGTTGAAGTGCTGTCTGTTTTTATTTTAGACTTTTTATATTTGCAATAAAGTCCAAAAGTGAAGAATTTATGTTATTTGTTACTCGATTGTTCAAGCTACCTCACAGAAGTGATCTGTTGTTAAAAATTAAAATAAAAAGGTAATTAAATAAAAAATAAGTAGCAATTTTCTTTTTCTTCTTTTTTTTATGTATCAAAAGTATCGGATCGGGTCTCGGTATCGGCAGATTCTCTAAATCAAATGACTCGGACTTGAGGGCAAAAAAACCTGATCGGGACATCCCTAATCCAAACGCACCAGGAAGTCTGCAGTTGGCTTTTACAGATTTTTCAGGGAAAAAACAGCATCAGATAATCCACCTGGTTCTGAAACTGTTTACAAATACTAACGTGTAAAACCCCGCTAGAACAATAAATGCATCATCACTTTCTCTGTAGAGTCAGAACACTATTAACATCCAGTCAGGCGAGGCAGAGGCGACGGGATCCGTGCTTCCTGCCCAACGCACAACACCGGTCCACGTAAACCCAGGAAATAATAAACAGCTATTTTTTCCTTTTCATGTTTTTCGTCCAATAGAAAAATAGAAAGTATGGAAAATAAAACAAAATTTGTATTTTATACTTTTGGTTTTCAGTCGAAAATTAAACTAATGATTTGAGGATTCCAGATGTGAAGCGTGCAGGAGAACAATGGGAGACACTGTTGCAAAATAATAAACATGCTTAAAATAAAGTTTATAACAAATAATCAGCATGTCACCATTACAGAGGCTTTGGGATCTTGTGGTTATTTAATTTTCCCAGTAGTATGACCACACATAGAGCCCTGCACGGGCCTAAAATCTGAGCCCGTGTCCGGCCCGGCCCGAGGGGGTGGAGCCCCAGCCCGACTTTTTTTTTTAACCTTTCATAATGTTTTAGCGTGATAGAATGCTCAGCGTTCTAATTATCTGTGAGAAGCGTTCTGCAGTTAAAAAAAAAAGAAAAGAAAAGAAAGAAAAACAGCATCAATGCAGCTTTTTTTCTAACAGAGCGTATTTTTCGAGCGGCAGATGAAATTTACGAACTCTATATTATTTGAATGTGTTTGTAAATGTAATCTGCTCTGAAAATGCGCTCTTGTGCAATTAGAAAAAAAAGCAGCATTCTAATTTTCTAACCGGAGAGCGCATTTTCAGAGCGGCAGATTAAATAAACGCCCCCAATGAATATCGCGTTTGTACATTTAATCTGCCGCTCTGAAAATGCGCTCTCCGGTTAGAAAAAAAACAGCAATGGATGCTGTATTTTTTTTTAACTGCAGAGCGAATTTATTCACAGAAAAATGGAATGCTGCCGTTTTCATGAGAATAAACGAATGGTTTCTGACATCAAAGTGGACATAAAATGGCATATTAGAACAGGGGCACATGTTTCAATCAGCAGTTTGAGAATTTGTTTATAGGCGCATTTGTAAACCACACAGACCTTAACTGAGCTAACGGTGCGTGAGAAGCAGGCAGGTGCTGCTGCGTTCAAGTGTTTCAGTTTTTTTTTATGAATTTGATTAAAAAATAAAGGCGCCCGGCCCGTGTCCGAGGTAATTACACAGTCGTTGGCCCGAAGCCCGGCCGTCGGGCCGGGCCGACCCGCGGGCCTAGGGCTTCAGTGCAGGGCTCTAACCACACATAACAAGCTAACATTAGCATTGGCTAATAGCATTAGGAACCGTAATGCAGCGGTTGGATGCTGGACTGGCACTTGGCCTGTAGCCCCTAGGGACTTGACTCTGACTCGCCTTTGTGTTACTGGGACTTGAATACTAAGCACTAGAGTCCCAGTAACACAGAAACAGTCCCACGGTGTGAACTAGGGTCAAACAGGAAGTGTTTAGGAGCACTGGTCTGTTATCCAGGTGATTGTCTGACTGAAGGTCTCTCCTCGTGTTTGTCCAGAGCTAACAAAGGCAAGAAGAAGATATTTTAATCCTGCTGAGGACCGTGCCAACCAATCAGATCACCAGCTGGGATGAGAAGGACCTGGGAGCAGCAGCACCTTGAGTTTAGACTAAACGATGTTTGGTCTTCTGTTCTGGCACTGTGTTTGACTCTGCTTACCAAGGCTACTTCCTGGCTCTTTCAGAATACAAGCTCAGGTTTTGTTGCTTCTTTTCCCTTTTGTTCTTTTATTTTGGGGAAATTCTGTGTTGATCTCAGTTTGTTTGATGCCAAAAACGAACCGAGACGTCAGCCCTTCACTTCCTGTTCAGCATCAGGACAAAAAGCTGAGGCTGAGCTCGAGCCGGTTCACTCAGCTCCTAATGGAACCAGGAAGAACAGTTTAATATCACCCTCCTACTTCCTGTTTGTCCTTTTTCTATCTGCCTCGGTGTCGAAGCATCGTTTCTCTTGTCCAGCTTCTGGAAACCAGACATGTTCCTGAGTGAGTCCTGCTGAGTGTTTTGGGTCAGAACCCGTCCTGAGGTGTTTGTGTGACTTTTGCTTTGAGCTTCTTTTGCAAATTGGGGGTAAAATGTTTTCCTGCAGACGTCCATGTGTCAGAGGCTGAGCTGCATTTTGTAACTTCGTGTTTTTATTGTAATAAAACTGAGATGGTAAAACCGAATGGTGTTTTTGTACGATCAGACCTGGTTCTGATGCCCAGCTGGGACCAAACGTTTAGAGAAAGGCTCAAACAACGATCCTCACAAAGTTTTAGGTAGACTATTGATCCCACAGTGGGGAAATTCACTTGCTACAGCAGCACAAACACACAGAAAAATAATAAGATTACAGCTATTGTTGTTCCCTTCGTCCACTAAAAACAACGAATAAAAGAAAACGGGTGTTTCCAGAACTATGCAGCATAAGCGACAGACATACTGATGCACATGTTTATAATCACTGTCAGATGATGATGATAGTGTTGTTGTTGATGTGAAGGACGATTAAGATGATGTTGACCAGTTATGAGTATTGTGGTGGAAACATGATGTTGCTTGAAATGAATAAATACTGAACAGAACATTTGGTATTGTACAAATATTGAACGCATACTGCGTATTGCATTGATGTGATTCAGTAACGGGATACTGCCAGTACCAGTTAAACTGAGGGGTTATACACTCTTCCTGCAGAGGGGATGAAAGACCTACGGTAGCGTTCTGTTTTACATCTGGGATGTCTCCGTCTGCCTCTGAAGAAGCTGCCCATGGTCTCCACAGTGAGTGGGGGGGGTTTTCTAGGTCATCTTCACCACCTATCACACATCTCCTAAACTGAATCTAGTTGGAGCCCAGAGCTGAGCGAGTGTTTTTAGTGTCTCTTCCTGTTTCGGTCAGAGCTGCCTGCACCCCAACAGGCCACAGCAGAATGGATAACAGATCCAACAATAGAGAGAAAGGACTTTAGCAGGCACTCGAGAAGTTGAAGACTCCCGGGCGAGAGTCACGCACGCTAACCAGTCAGCCAAGGGCACATGATCAATCAGGATGCAGTTCTAGGATGCTCACCCTGTCACATCTTCATCAGATGGGAGGTCAAGGCGACTGATCTGTTGTGGTCTAGTTCTTGGGGTTGTGATGTTTTGGGAACTGGAGCCACACAGGACCTCTTCCGCAGGATAGAGACCTGCTCCAACAGGCTCATGTTGAAGGTGTGTGTGACCATTTCACAAAGCTGGTCAGCACATGCAGTATGGGGCTGATTCCGTCAGGACCTGCAGCTTTCCTGCTCCTGAGACGCCTCAGTTCTCTCCTCACCTGGTCAGATGTAACTGAGAGGGGATGAACTCCAAAATTCCCTGAAGAGGATCAGAATTGATTATTTACCATAAAAAAGACAATAATCAGTTTCTGCCTCCATTACCAGAAGGCTTTAGAGCACCAGGATTTAGGAGGGGGTTCTGGTGACCACTTGTTCAAAGGAAGCCTTCGGATGACCCTGGTCTGAAATGGGTTGGTGATAAAAAGGAGACTAAAGGCAAATCTCTGTTTATGAAACGATATTTGAGGCCTAAATGTGAGTTTCTAAATGTAGTTTGGCCATTGGCCAGCAGGTGGCACCACAATGCTGCATCACCTTCAAACTCTCCTTTAGATCAGCCTAATCACGCTCTCTCTGACCTTTGACCCTCATCTGTGTCTGACTTAATGAAGTTGAAGGCCTGATTGTGATGAGCTCAGCGGTTTTCTAACTTCCACGCTGTCCCTAAACCAGATTACAGATAATTTTTGGTCTCAGGACTTGGATGCAGCCGTCCACAACATTTACAGCTGAATAACTAACAATAAAACATTTAATTAGAGCCATAAAATCTTCTGGAGCCTTCAGATTATGACTTACACACACACACACACACACACACACACATATAATTCAACCAATGTCTACATAAAAAAACTGTCCTCATAGCTAGCCAGCAAACAACAAAAACAAAAACATGAATCATCACACAAGGCTGGCATTTCTTATCTGAAGAGTTTATAAATGTTTTATTACCATAGCTGCAATAAACAGAAACATTAGTATAATGTTTATTTTTTTCTTTCTGCTCTTTCTTCTTAAACTCCAGTAGGTTGTGGCAGCCGATCATACTCAGCCAGGTCCTGCTGGAGGTTTCTTCCTGTTAAAGGTGTGGTTTACTCGTTTATTCAATACATTTGCACTTTTCTTTAGTGTAAATCAATTCAGTTCAATTCAAAAATACTTTATTAAGCCCAGAGGGAAATTGATTGCTGCAGTAGCTCAGAATAATAATAATAATCAAGTCATCAAAACAAGGACGTAGGAACGAGTTTAATATTGGGGGGGGGGGGGGGGGAGAGACACATTTTGGAAATCTAACAAATCTGTTGTAGGTCAATATTTAGGCCAACTTCACTGAAAAAAATACATTTAATGATTATTTCTGATTCTAACGTGTCACTGAGTGTTTCATGCAGGCTGAACATGAACATAGTCTCCTACCGCTAGCTCCTGCATTAGCTTCTGATAGAAAATCTGATAGACGGTGAAACTCTAGGATTAGAAAAGTCTGACAGATGTGACTCTGGGCGTAAGGCAAAGCCCAGAAAGACAAGAAAATAACTTTTATAGCCCAGTTCACTAACATTCTGGGGTTTTTTTTTTATCAGAGACCCATGAGCCAGCCAGAAGGGGAGGAGACTTAGGCTCCCCATTAGCCAGATCCAGGTGATTACCAGCCAACGTGGACGCTTTAATTATAAAAAAGCTGTTTATGTGTCAGTACTGTTTTATTTTTATTTAATAATATGAATGTAGGATATATTATCTTATTCATATGGGGAGAGATGTGTAAACAGATTTAATACAAGACTAAAGCTGGGAATATTCAGTCTGAATCGATCTGACTCTGATCAGAATATTTTAAACTACATCAGCCAACAAGGCTGACCACTAATCACAAAAATCTGTTTGCTTCTGACATAATGGAAAAAGAAATGATTCACTCACAACAACAGCTGGAACTACATTAATTTTCAGATGGACAAAAGAAAAAACAGTGGCCAAAATTGCAGTCTAAATGCACCAGAAAGCAGAGTTTAACACTTATTTTTCTAATATTTCTAAGGAAGCATTTATTGTATTCTTAAACCGTACTGCCCAGCCCTATTAGTTATGGGATTACATATATTTAACTGTTTTCACTTATTATTACATTCAAATCTTCCTCTCATCAGCAACCTCAAATCATCTCATTCTTCACTGTAGCACCTCAGCAGGTCTGGCTCTCCCTGTCTCACCCTCAACTGGTTCCTGCTGAACTTCATCTGATCTCCAATATAAAAACAGTGGACATGAATAAGGAGTAAAAGTACTGTTGGAGGACTAGTGCAATATTAAAATCATGGTTGTTATAGTATTATTTAGTCGTGTTCACTTGTTATCATGCTCTAATCTTCCTCTCATCATCAACCATCTAAAATCTCACTCCACTGTAGCACCTACCTGCACCTCAGCAGGTCTGGTGCTCCCGGTCTCACCCTCAGCAGGTCTGGTGCTCCCTGTCTCCCCCTCAGCAGGTCTGGTGCTCCCTGTCTCACCCTCAGCAGGTCTGGTGCTCCCGGTCTCACCCTCAGCAGGTCTGGTGCTCCCTGTCTCCCCCTCAGCAGGTCTGGTGCTCCCTGTCTCACCCTCAGCAGGTCTGGTGCTCCCGGTCTCACCCTCAGCAGGTCTGGTGCTCCCTGTCTCACCCTCAGCAGGTCTGGTGCTCCCTGTCTCACCCTCAGCAGGTCTGGTGCTCCCTGTCTCACCCTCAGCAGGTCTGGCGCTCCCTGTCTCACCTTCTTCATCATTTTCCTGCTGAACTTCCTCTGGTCTCTTATATGAAAAAATTGACATGAGAATAAGGTTTAAAAATGAAATGTGATGAGAATGTCACAAACAAGCAACAGTCACACTTACAAACTCCATTTTTATGCGGAGATTCAACTTTTTTATTTATTTCGTGTCAAATGGTTTTTGTCTGTTACTGTAAAATTGTGTCAGATTCGCCATTTTCTGTTGACTAGTAGTGTTGTTTAATGTTTAATGCTAACTAGCAAGATGTTTACGTTAGTCAGCCAGTCTAACGTTTGACCAGAAATACAATTATCCTCTTGGACTAAATTATTACCAACTCACATTTCCTTTCTTTCTTTATTTGCCCATGAGAAGAACTCGCCGGCTCTGACTCCCGCTTCACTCAGCCAGCCTGCCTAAGGGGCTGTGTCGGTGAGAAGTCTGCGGTGTCTTTAAAAATAAAAGCTCGTGAGTCTAATATTTCAAAATCAATTCTTTTCTCCTCCATGTTATTGGGGGGGGGACACAAATGCGCATTTGTCCAATATTGGAGGGGACACGTCCCCCCCGTTCCTACGCCCTTGCATCAAAGAGTTGTTGTATATTACAATGGCTGTTGGCAGGAAGGATCTCCAGTAGCGGTCAGTGTTGCAGCCAAACTGAAGAAGCCTCTGACTGAAGACACTCTTCCGTTGTCGGACAGTCTTGTGAAGAGAATGCTCAGGGTTGTTCATCATTTTCTTGATTCTCTGGAGAATCCTTCTTTGCATGATCTCCTCCAGCGGTTCCGAAACTGCCGATACTCTGGCTGAGTCCTTGAAAGGGCTTGGAGTTCCTCCATCTTGTTGGCCAGTGATCTCACATTGCCCATTATGATCGATGGAGGAGATGGTTTGAATTTCCTCTCTCTCTGTCTCCATTTGCTCCCGCTCTGCACCCACGCTTCTTGCGTTTTAGCTCATGTGGGATTTGTGGCTTCAGTTGAGGTATTATTTCAGCCTTTCCAATGTTAATCAGCTGCTCCCAATTGTAAACCAGCTTGTTGCCAGGGTTATGCATCATAACAAATGCTCAAAAAGTAAAAAAAAGCTAAAAAATAGCAGTAGAAATCCTCCAAGCTTCACAGCACCAGAAACAGAAAAGCAAAGTGTCCAAAAAAATACCGTTTTTCTTGAGAAACTAGAAGAAAATACGTCCAAGAAAAGGCAAAACTTACATATCGTCAACAGAGCTACTCCAACATGCAGCCACCCAGAGCAGCACGGTTCCGGAAAAAATATGCCTTATGAGTCATTTAAAAAAATTAAAAAGCTAAGATGTTCCTGTTCTGTGGGCTGAAAACAGCAGGATTAGTCATTATTAATGATATGCGCACACTTCGCTTCTGATTGGCTAAGAGAATGCGTTCAGTCACGTTGCAAAGTGGCTGAAAGCCACTTGATCGATTATAATCAGAAATAAAAAAATGTTTTGTCAGTCAACCACACCTTTAAAGGGGAGTTTTCCTCTTGTCTGTCTCTACATGCTTGCTCAGGCTGAGGGACTGCTGTAATGCTGCAAGTTAGTTTCCTTAGATGGAAAACTTTTAACCAATGAACTGAAGTCGGTACACCGGTTAGTTCTCCAGACATCATGCGATCTGGACCAGGACCACAAGAACATGCTCCTGGAACCTGGCCTCACGATGAGGGAAGCTGCTGCTCCACCTCTTCAAAAAGAGTCGGCTAATCAGGATTTCCTCTAATTTCGGCCTTCTGGAGGTTTTCTGGGCACAGGGACAAGGCCCTGGAACAAACTGAGAACTTTCCAGAGGGGTTATATAACCGGTCTGGTCTGGGAACGCTTCAGGATCCACTGGTAGGAGCTGGAGAATGCCTAGAGAGAAGGAGGGATTGGGCTTCTAGGACCTGGTACCTCCACATCTCCTCCGTGGACAAGTTGAAAACAGCACATGATTATTCTTTTTTCATCATAAGACGGTGGAGAAGTGACTCCTGTCAGAACCAGAACTTGTGGGCTGGAATTAAAGTCTTCTGAGACACAAACTAAAAGTCATGGGAGAGGAAGTGTCTTTAGGGAACAGCTGGATTCTGCATGTACTTCCAGTACTGCTACTTCACATCAATAACTGATCGTTGTGAATTCTGGAGACCTGCAGAACGTGTGTGTGTGTGTGTGTGTGTGTGTGTGTGTGTGTGTGTTGGAGGGGGGGGGGGGTATTATTAAAGCTCGTCCTCATCTCATGCTGTTTGAACAGAACCAAGCCCTTTGAACCCAAACTTGCTGTTTGCAGGACACCCTGTGTCATGCCACGGGCCAGTCTGGTTCTGCTGCTGCTCATTGGCCCATCTTCCCTTCAGGTCAGCCAGAGGAAGCACTCTAAGCCAATCACAGAGCTTCATTCTGAAACCTGACTGTTCAGGAGATGGTTTTAAGAGCTGGTAGAACTTTGTATCTGTCAGAAGCTGGCATCATTTTCCTTTTGGAATCAAAGCAAGGGAGATTTGGTCCCCTTTAATCATTAATTATTGTTTATTCTCTGTTAATTGGTTAAAACTGATTGGTCTAATCTGACATGTTCCTGCAGCTTTTAGATAAAATAATTAAGTTAAACTTCATAAAATCAGCTGTGTGTCTGAGTGTGTGTGTGTGTGTGTGTGTGCGTGCGCGTGCGTGCGTGTGTGTGTGTGTGTGTGTGATAGAGTGCATGCATATGTGTGTCAATGCGTTTGTGTGTACTGTATTATGTGTATGAGTGCATGTGTGTTTGAATTTCAACACACCTGATTACAATCAACAGGTGATTAACAGGCTTCTGCAGAGCCTGATGAGCAGGTGATTCAACCATTCAATCAGAAGTGTTGGAGCAAAGACATGCAGGATACCGGCACTCGAGGGTTCCCCACACCTGGTTTAAACTGTGGCATCAATCCTTCCGGGGAGGACAACGAGGGCCCGGGCGGGATTCGGACTAGACTCCCGGGTGAGAGCCACGCGCGCTTACCAGTCAGCCAAAGGGACACCCCCTTGGCCAAGTGGCCAGGGCGCATGATCAATCGGGACACTGACAGGACGCTCACACTGCCACATCAAGATAAACCATTAAATATAAAATCCAGCCATGTATAAGGGTTTTATGGACGTCACATTTCACCAGAACATGAAACCCAGTTTCATCACAGAAATCTGCACCGCTGTCAGAACCATGGTGGGTGAATGAATGAATAATTACATCATTGTTGTTTTTGTTTGGAGAGAATAAATCCCATCTCACCATCACATGACAGAAAACCGAAGACTGAGTGATCACCAAAACACAATCTGAATTTATAATCTTGTGATGATCCAGTCACACAGGATCGGGGGTGATCTGTGACTAGAGCGGGAATCCTTTCACTGAAAACAGACCCACCAGTTTAGGGTTTGGTCATGGCACTGGTGTTACACAGAAAACTGTTATTTGTCTCCTGCAAACCGGACGTGATAAAAGATGGTTATGTTAAGATCCTGTGGAGTAAACACTGATTCAGCTGCTCTTGTATAATCTATAAACAGAAATAATGTGTTTATGTAAATTAGCCTTTAATACATTACTAATATTGTCCGCGTTATCAGATCATTTTACAGGTAATCTATTTAAACCACGCCCCCTTTGGTGGAAGAAACCAAACGAGGGTTATACCTTTCCAAACACAAGATCTAATCTTTTTAACGTGACGTAGATTTAATCTGTAGACGCACAGATTAAAAGGGCGATACCTTCAGTAAAGGGTTAATAAAGACCCAGGTTTGAGTCCTGTTGCTGCTTTATACTTTGCAGGGCTGCGGCTTTTATTTTGAAGGGCCACACTGGCAGAAGGACAGACGCGCCGTCACGGGGCAAAGGTCCGGTTCTTATCCGGTCTCTGTGCAGCATGTAACCGGAGGGTCTCCTGTTTCTCGGCCCTCGCCTCTCTTCTATCTTGACACCGGTACTGGAGACCCACCGGAGCCATGGGGGGGAACCTGGGCTGCCACCGCTCCATCCCCAGAGACCCCACCGACCTGAGCGGTGGTAAACGGAAGTTCAGCACCGCCTGTAACTTCGGTCCGATCCTGGTGAATCAGGAGCGGCTGAACATCAACACGGCCACTGAGGAGGAACTGATGACCCTGCCGGGAGTCAACCGGGCTGTGGCGCAGAACATCGTGGAGTACCGGGACTGCATCGGTGGCTTCAAGAAGGTGGAGGACCTGGCTCTGGTCAGCGGGATCGGAGCCACCAAACTGGAGGCGATCAAGCTGGAGATCTGCGTCTCCAGCAGGACCAGCTCGTCCCAACACTCCCCGTCCTCCCTGCGCAAAGACCCTGAGCACCAGCCCAGCACCGGGATCAACATCAACACCGCCACCCCGGCGCAGCTCATGAGCATCCGGGGCCTGACGGAGAAGATAGTCCAAAACATCATGTCCTACCGGGTGGAGCATGGACCGTTCAGGAGCATCGAGGACCTGGTGAGGGTCCCCCACATCAACAGCTCCCTGCTGGGCAAAATCCGCTTCCAGGTGTTCGTGGAGCGCTCCAGGGCGCCGTCCACCAACACTAACGGAGGGCTGACCACCTCCAAGTCCCACCCGAGCCCGACCTCTTTCAGCCTCAGAAGTGAAGACCTGGACCTCCCGCCGGGAGGCCCCACACAGATCGTATCTGTACGGCCGAACGTGGAGCCAGCGTTCGGTCTGAGGGACGGGAAGCCTGTGGTGCGTCTGGGAACGTGGAGCCTCCAAGACTGCTCCTGCGAGAAGGCCAACAACCCGGGAGTCCGCGAGGTGGTCTGCATGACCCTGCTGGAGAACGAGTGAGTGAGTGTGTGTGTGTGTGTGTGTGTGTGTGTGTGTGTGTGTGTGTGTGTGTGTGTGTGTGTGTGTGTGTGTGTGTGTGTGTGTGTGTGTGTGTGTGTGTGTGTGCGTGTGCGTGTGTGCGTGTCTGGGTGGTTTGTGACAGGTTTATGTCCTCTATTGATTTGACTGAAAAGCCTGAAGAAGCTTTGAGAACAAGTTTAGATCTGGCCAGGGGCGCAGATAGGATTTTCAAACTGGGGGGGACAAAGTTCCAATGTACTCTCCCCCAAATACACACACACACACACACACACACACACACACACACACACACACACACACCTATACACACACACGCACGCACACACACAGACTATTGCAAGTGTCTTAACTAGAGCTCAGTCAGTTTGTGTAATTTCCTCCAACGGTTGACGTAAAAACTAACTTTTCTATACGTGTTTGAAGCCATTATGCAGTGGAACGCTGGCAGCAAAGCTCTACCTGATCAACACTATAAATGATAAATGATCCGCACTTGTATAGCACCTCTCAGAGTAAGGACTCCAAAGAGCTTTACACTACAGTGTATCATTCATCCATTCACACACACACATTCACACACTGATGGTGATGAGCTACGATGTAGCCACAGCTGCCCTGGGACACACTGAGAGATGCGCCCCACTATTTAATTCAGTCATTCGTTATTCTCCCAATCAATTACTAACCAAAACCCCATGCTTTATGCAAAACATTAAATGATTTTCAGCATACCGATCTTTACAGAAAACATAAAAGCCCTAAAAAACTGCACATAAAATATAATAAGAAACAATATTCACTTATCACTTAGAGCAGTAGTCCCCAAACTTTTCAGCCTGACCAACACATGTTCCTTCGTATTTTTACATTATTTATTAATGTTCATTATATTTGGAAAATTTTTATTTACATATAAATATATAAATCTCTTTTTAAATGTTATATTTTACATTTTTTATGATTACGTGGCACACTTTGACTTCCATATTTAACGCATCGGCATCTGCCGCTTTTTACGGCTTTTTTTTTTACATTGTCGCTACGTCTGTCGCATTAGCGGTGTTTTACCATCATTTCTACATCCATCACATCCCAGAGAAGGTTAAACCAAAATCAAACCCAACGTTTGGAGCTTGTAAACTCCACACACCTCTCGTGCAGCACCAGCTGTCTGATGCTGCAGCAGCGCCAATCTTCCCGGCTGGATGAGTGAATTTCTTCATCAGAGTCAATATTCTGCTTCATAATCAGTCAGTCATTACCAGACAAAGTGATCAGTCAGCAAAGACCAGACCTGCCGGCAGTTATACGTTTTATCTAATATTTGCGCTCTTCATGCTGCGCGCATCTCCTCCTTTCCCCGACTGGGAGCCTCACGGCGGGACTCGGGAGGCGTTTTTCAAACTCTAAAAACTCCCAAACCTTGCTCAGCCTGAAGGTTACACATCTCCACTATCTTCTGATGTAAAGTAGTAACTTCATGAGGGATCATATTTGTAGATGAGACTTGTTAAAGTCAGCAATGAGGCTTTGGCGCTTTTAATGAGTAAGTCCCAACACTGACAACAACGTACTGAAACTAGAACCAACACGCATAAACAGACAGATCGGTCCCGCCTACTTACACTGTTGGTCTTTTTTAAATACGCAGTAATCGCTGTTTGCCTTTTTCTCTTCATCCTGCATCGTAGCAGCAACCACTTTGACGCCTCTGGAGTCGGTGTTTGTTTACGTCATGCTGCATTCATTGTAATTGGAAAAAGGAGCTTCAAGCGCTTAACCTCCGATTTTGTTTTCTTTCTGGCCTTAGTTGGGGGGGACGAATCGGGGTTGATCTGAATCTGGGGGGGACAGATCCCCCCCGTCCCCCACCCTATCTGCGCGCCTGGATGTGGCGATAACATTTACCTCACCATATAGGGAGACAATAAGATATATTGCGATACTATAAGCCAGTCATTTAGAATTTTAATGATTAATCGAACAACCCATGCCAGAGCTTCTGAGACACCCCAGCAAACATTGTCACAACGGCAACAAGGTGTCCACGGCCAAAAGTGGTCGAGGAGATCTTAAATTTGTTAAAACATATGTAACAGAGAGCTCATTCAGATTTATTTTTACATGTCAACATTAAATGTATTATTGTAATTTTGACAATTACTTGCGTGTATACTAGGGTGACCATATTTCCGTTTCCAAAATAGAGGACAGGAGATCTGTGCCTACCGATGACATCACACCAGGGCTGGGCGATATGGCCTAAAATCAATATCACAATATATTGAGGATTTAACCTTGATAACGATAAATGGACGATAACTACAGGTATGCACAGAAACAAAATTTGTCCACTAGATGGGGCTGTCACGTGTATCATGTTGAGTCACATTTTTACATGACTCAATGTGGTACAGCTTCTTAAAGGGACATAAACGTTGCCAACCTACACGCATGTTTTCATTTTTGTATTGTCAAATTTATTGACATGGGAAAATTTATCTCGATAAGAGTCAGAAATTTCGATAACGATACATTTTCGATTTATTGCCCACTCTTACGTCACACGCAAAACCACACAAACCACGTTGGGACCCATTTTTTTCCAGGTGAGAGCTGAAATTAATATCAGATTCTGCCAACAAAAGGCTCTAAAACTATTTATATGTAAATATTTAGCATATTTATTGCTAAATCTCATTTTTCTGCAACTTTAGTGCTGCAACAATGGTTTATTAATAAGAAATTATTATACCTTTTGTTTTACTACAGCATCGGTAAGCATCCTGTGCACAGATTGTTAAGGATGCTTGTTTCAGCTGTGAGATTAGACGATAGGGTCCATCCTAAAAAAAGTTTCCATGGACTCCATGGAAACTTTCAGAGAATACAAAAATAGAGGCTTTCAAATGGTTTTGTTACTGACAGATTTGTGTGAGTTTATAAAAGAAGCAGATGAGACGGCATGTCCGCCAATTTTGCTTTTCATCGGACAATATTAGAATATGTCAGTAATGTCTGAGGTCTTTTTATAAACACTGTATAATTAACACTCCTGAACAGGGTAGGAATTACATAAAGGCTTTTGGGGAACCCAGTGATGGAGGTTGTTCCCAGTAGCCTTGGCCCCCAAAATGCCTCGAAACGGCCCTGGGTGTGTGACTGAGTTTTGAAGGTGATCTGAATTGTATCAAATGTATAAATATTACATATGTATAGCTTATTGTTTTATACAGGTAAAAATGTATAGTGGAGATAAAGCTACCTTTTACTTTTCAACATTTTTCTTTTTTTTTTTCTTGTTTTTATTTAACTATTTTCCTGTCCTGTCTGTCTCTCATCTTCCTGCATCTCCTCTAAACTCTCCAGAAAAAACTGCTGGCTGGATTCTTACTTTTTACCTTATGAGTTACTTTTGAGCAGATCAAAGGGATCTCCTGAACGCAAAGCGTAGTGCGCGTTTCGATGCTGCGTCAGTGTGGTAAAACACCTCAGCACACGACGAGCGGAGTTATAAGGTTATAAAGTCATTTTATGAGCCAAGAAAGATCAATTTTATTCAAAGAGGATAGATAAGACGTCCTGCATCTTTTGCAGCCTTGATGATGTTCTGACTTACCGCAGGATAAGTGAAGAATATTGGGTCCAGTTCATAGTCTTCATATCGGCACCACGGTGTCAGACTGACCTGTACGAAGAAGTTCAGTTTTGATCATATTGATGAAATACATGGCCATTTGGTACGCTACAATATCATTAGATAATCATTTAGCTAAACTACATCAATAACATGTGAAACACTTAGCTGGGTGTCAGAGTGTGAGCTAATAAATACACTGATGATGTAGAATAATTCAAAATGTATTTGATTATATGACATAACAACTTTCCATCATTTTCTCCAGACCAAACCATTCTTGATCAGAACCAACTTCTCTACGTGAAGCAGCTGCTCACGTCTAAAGTTCTGCCATAGTACTTTTACAAGTATGAGTATGCGACCATATCTGACCGATAACTGATGCTGGTGTCGGTATGGGACATCCCTGGTTTCAGGAATGTGAGATTAATTATATGCAGTCTTAACATATGGTGGTGCAGTGGTTAGCACTGTTGCCTCGCAGCAGGAAGGTTGCAGGTTCGAAACTTGGCTCGGCTGCGGCCTTTCTGCGTGGATTTGCGTGTTCTCCCCATGCATGCGTGGGTTTCCTCCGGGTACTCTGGTTTCCCCCACAGATCACAACACGCCCTATAGGTTATAAATTGTAAGTCGCTTTGGATAAAAGCGTCTGCTAAATAAATAAACATAAACATAAAGTGACCTGAGCACCAGACCAGGGGCGTTATTGATTAAACGTTGCACAGAATCTTTAGTAAAACTTTATTTAAGCTCAGCAAATTAATTTTCTGACCTATAAAAACCAGCGTATGCATAGCTGCGTGCAATTCCCACTGCAAAAGGTTTTATTGTCCAAGTGGTGCAGCGTTGTTGCAGCGTGAACTGATGGAGAGATCCCGGTAGACATTAAGAAGAATGGTCAGATCTGAAGGTTGAGGAAAAGAGGAAAATGGCAATAGTCATTTTAATGATATACATCTATTATGGTGCTCAGTGTGGCTGGGCACTGCATCAAAAATGTATGAATATTGAAATCTCTGTCTCTAACTGATATCTTTTTTCCCATATTACCAAATAAATTTGATTATAAAAAAATAAAAAGATGTGCGTCGGTTGGAGACGTTCATGTCTCTTTAAGAAGCTGCACCACCTCAAGTCACAAGACAACGTGACTTGATGTAATACATGTGAAAACCCAATCTAGTGGACAACTTTTGTCTTTGTGCATGCATGCAGTTATCGTCCATTTTTCGCTATCGAGGTGAACTCCTCAATATATTGTGAAATTGATTTTAGGCCGTACTGCCCAGCCCTAGTGCTCAGGGATGACTGAGATATCCAGATCTTAGGGTAGGTTTGGGTGGTTTTATATTTTTTGCAATGCTAGTACTTTAAAAGAATACTTAGCATTATTGGCTTGCTTTTAGCACCCCCTAGTTTCCGTTTGTCCAACCAAAAGTGAAAATCTTCTCCTTGCTGTGCGTTCATCTTTTTAACACCTTAGTCCAACAGCTGAAATGTCTCCTCAGCCTTCTTTAGTGTCTACAGGAGTGATTCATCACTAGATCAAACAAATCAGCTGTGTTCAAGATCTAAAACATGCAGGAAACGTGCTGGAAGCAGACTGCAGCAGTGCCATGTCAGTTCCTCTTTACTAAGTCCAACAGGGACCAGACCAGCAACTCTCAAGCTGCAAGTGCGATATTCTGGCCACAAGGGGCGATGGGATCTGAGTGACATTTCATTAACCTTGTGAAGGGTCATTTTAGCACAGACTGGCTCAAGAAAACGGTTTAAAAATATGAAAAAGTTGCATAGTGTGTCTTTAATGATACCTGGTTTTTGGTACCAGGACCTAAACGAGGTTTCAGTACCAATCTTTATAAGTCTGATTTAAAAAAAAAACATAAAGTGCATAAATGTGTTTATCAAACTAAGCAAAATGAGCAAAAATGTTTAAATCAGTACGTTCTGCTTTCAATTCCAGTCCAGCAGCGCTCAGATCCAGCATGCAAAGTCCACGTGATCAGAACAGCGTGTGCTAGCAAAGTAGCGAGGAAAGATGACAGCCATGTGGCGGTATTTTCTGTTAAAGTCAGAAAAAGATAGTTTGGCTCAGTGCAGCATTTGTCATGCTCAAGTTTCCCGTGATGGAACAGAACCAGATTAATACGTCCAACCTCATCGTGCATTTGAAGCAGGATTACAAAACACTGCATGAGGATGTATGCAGTGTGTTAAACTTTAGACACTCAACTTGTAGCAGTTGGTCAGTGAACAATGTTGTGTATTTTTTCTAATGTCTCTAACCTCAGCTGTTCACATTTATGCAACCAAAGGTTAATAAAAATAGGTCCGTTTTTTATACTTACTGTTGCTGGCTTTTGTTTTCTGTTTGAGTAATATCACTTCATCGAGCTTTGTATACATCCCACACTATGAATTTGGTAAAAGTGAGTATGATTTGGATTGATGTCAGTTATCGGGCAATACTGAAGACTGCAAAATCGGTATCGTATTGGAAGTGAAAAAAGTTGTATCAGGACTTCCCTAATTTTCAGTGGATCGACTGCCCTTTTCTTTATTTAGTATCGGTCACGATGTGAGCCAGGAGGAGGTTAGGACCCAAGATGCAGTAACCAGGATGACACGAGGCAGGAGTCGTAAAAAAAAAAGTAAAGTCCTTTATCAGGGATAAACGTCCAAAGTAAAACTCCAAAAAGGGCAGGAAGCCAAAAACATAAAACCAAAATCCTAATGTGTAAAATCCTAGAGACCGAGTGCTCCTTTAAAGAGCAGACTTGGAGGTATCCGAAAACCAAGAGACCTAAAGATTTCCAAATACCTAGGCCCTCGGGTCGGCCCGGCCCGAGGGCCAACGACTGTGTAATTACCTCGGACACGGGCCGGGCGCCTTTATTTTTAATCGAATTCATAAAAAAAATTGAAACACTTAAACGCAGCAGTAGAGCCGTGCGCGGGATCCCGCTCCCGCTGAATTTCTGACCTTTACCGCCCGCACCCGCAGCGTGCATGTCTACTCCTGCCCGCAACCGCAAAACTCTGAGAAATTATTACCTCACAATAAAAGAGATGTATTGAATTTGCGTCCCCAACGTGTCATTTTATAGGCTATACCAGGGGTCAGCAACCCACGGCTCACCAAGAGAGGGAACGAGAACAACGCTGACACAAACAACAGAACGACAAACACAGAAAGACAGGACAGGGTTTTATACTCAGGGGCTGGGTGATTAAGAGGATTGGGCACAGGTGATATTAATAACCAAGAGGAGGAGCAGAACAGGGCAGGTGAGGAAAGCCCCAACTAAAACCAGTTAAACCAAGCTACTGAACTAAATAACTTCACACTTTTGAAATAAGACACTGAAGAAATAAAGATAATAAAACGAATGATAGGGGTAATAGAACCAAAAACACTGGAAGACAGGGTAGGATGATACCTAAAGGGAGAAACGAACTAGACAATCTACAATAACAGAAAACTAATGATGAGAAAAGTAACTAAGGGAAACCTGGAGAGAACCTGGAGGGGGGCTGGGGAACCACAGGGAGGCTCGTGAGGGGGAATGCAGACAAGGAGACACATAAGGGGAACCTAGAGAGGGTTGGAGAACACAAGGAGACACATAAGGGGAACCTAGAGAGGGTTGGAGAACACAAGGAGACACATAAGGGGAACCTAGAGAGGGATGGAGAACACAAGGAGACACATGAGGGGAACCTAGAGAGGGTTGGAGAACACAAGGAGACACATAAGGGGAACCTAGAGAGGGATGGAGAACACAAGGAGACACATGAGGGGAACCTAGAGAGGGTTGGAGAACACAAGGAGACACATAAGGGGAACCTAGAGAGGGTTGGAGAACACAAGGAGATGCATGAGGGGAACCTAGAGAGGGATGGAGAACACAAGGAGACACATAAGGGGAACCTAGAGAGGGTTGGAGAACACAAGGAGATGCATGAGGGGAACCTAGAGAGGGATGGAGAACACAAGGAGACACATAAGGGGAACCTAGAGAGGGTTGGAGAACACAAGGAGACACATAAGGGGAACCTAGAGAGGGATGGAGAACACAAGGAGACACATGAGGGGAACCTAGAGAGGGATGGAGAACACAAGGAGACACAGAAGGGGAACCTAGAGAGGGTTGGAGAACACAAGGAGACACAGAAGGGGAACCTAGAGAGGGATGGAGAACACAAGGAGACACATAAGGGGAACCTAGAGAGGGATGGGGAACACAAGGAGACACATGAGGGGAACCTAGAGAGGGATGGAGAACACAAGGAGACACATGAGGGGAACCTAGAGAGGGATGGAGAACACAAGGAGACACATGAGGGGAACCTAGAGAGGGATGGAGAACACAAGGAGACACATGAGGGGAACCTAGAGAGGGATGGAGAACACAAGGAGACACATAAGGGGAACCTAGAGAGGGATGGAGAACACAAGGAGACACATGAGAGGAACCTAGAGAGGGATGGAGAACACAAGGAGACACATGAGGGAGACGCAGAATGCAGACCATGACAGTATCCTTCCACTTTATGGCTCTATCCATGATACTTACCACACCTGAGGTAAACAGACCCAGGTCGTTTATGAGACTAGGAAGACTGTGTGTTATAAGACCTGTCTTATTTCCTCCTGGAGAATGGTGTTTCCTCACATCCTGGTGTCCACGCGTCAGGCTGAGGGTGATTATTATTGGGTTTACTGTCACAGAGGAGAAGCGGCGTGTTTGCTCAGCTCTCTGTTTCTCTGTGCAAACAGTCATAAGATCCAGGCTGATTTGGCTTCTCTCCAGCACCAGACAGCTACTAGAGTTCAGTGAACTTAGCTCTCAGCCTGCAGGGCCGGCTGCCGTTAGTCATCGTCACACGGGTCCAAGAGAAGTGAAACGGCAAACATTCGCTCTCAGCAGTGGGGTTAATGCAGGTCACCGTGGGTTTGATCCACTCCCGTCTCTGCACAACTCTTCAGTTCATACATGAAACATCTTTACATCCTTTGAAAAGCTATCTGTACCCCTGTACTTGTACCCCTAAGAAGTCACGGCATCGTTTTGATTTACCCATCTGGTGAAGAAGGCTAGAGGTTAATTATATTAATGATTAATTAGAAGCCAATAATCAGCTCTAATTATCTCCCTTCTTAGTGTAACGGTCGCTATTAGCTACATATTACACTTCACAGACGCTATAATGCATCCGGTGGGAATCAGTGTGCTGATGGATCTGTTTGTTTCTTTCTCCTGGTGCTGCTGAGTCTGAGCGGACTTCACACACACACACACACACACACACACACACACACACACACACACACACACACACACACACACACACACACACACACACACACACACACACACACACACACACACACACAAACATTTGTTTTGTTACTTCACACATCCACTCTGCACCTACAGCTTTAGTATTCCTGAATAAACCAGTAGAGAGGAACTGGGATGGCCGGATTGTCGTCATGGTTTCCTGAAGCCTCGTAGAAGATCTCCTTCTGCCTGTGCTGGAGCGGTGGTATCAAGAACATCAGCTGCTGTAAATCAGGTGCAGGAACTAGATTCTGGTTTTGGCATCAGCTGTTCGTCTGATGAGTTCATCCATCAAACCATGACTTTGCTGTTACAGTAAAACCAGTAGAATCCACTATGGTGTGTGTGTGTGGGGGGGGGGGGGGGGGGGGGGGGGTTCAGACCAGACAGTTTGCTGAGGTCAGGAGGTGTAGAGCTGACGTAGGCTGTTGGTGCTGGTCCAGACATTTCTGTTGGCAAAGCTTTTTACTGTGGGTGGATGTCGAGTTAGGAGCAGCAGGCTAGAGGCTCTCCAGCCAATCAAACACGCTCAAAGCATTCCTCTAAAGACCAACTTCACCATTTTTCTCAACACATCTGCAGTGGTCTCTATTGTAAATGAATGCCTTGTGAGTCGATCTCTGCTGGGGGGGGGGGGGGGGTAATTAGGGTTAAGGAAAGGAGCCAGACGAGAGGTTACTTTCATTCTCGCTGAAATGCTTTTATCACCCAAGACACTTTTTTTGTTTACTCTTCCTTTTATGTGAAGGAAAGCTTAAAGCAGCATGGTTTTTTCTACTATGCTGGAGAAATGATGAAATATTACTGACTTCGTGGCTTTATTCAATCTCATTTTTAGAGATGCTGTAATCAGAAATCCTCGCTTCATCGACTAGCCTGACAAGCCATCCTATATATGTGGATATATAGTCTGGCCATGACCCATAGACAGGGCGGGATTCAAACGGTCTCTGCATGCTATTGGACCACGAACAACACTACAAATGGGAGTTAACGGAGAAGTCCTCCATGCACTGTTGAGGAAGATGCAAATACATCCTTTAAAGGGTAGGGTGGGTTTAGATGATGATGTCATGGTTGATCTGATCAGCTGCCACACATCACATGACCTAAACACTCCTAGCTAGCAACACGTCTAATTGTAACTCATTTTCTGTCCAACTCAAAGTCAAAGTCATTTATTGTCATTTTCTACTACATGTGCAGGACATACAGAGAAATGAAATTCGGTTTCAGCACACACAATTCAAAGATCAGACATACGTGGGTAAGACACATAACAAGAATTGGTGACTGCGGTCATTCGCAACATGAGTCGCGCTACCTTAATAGTTAGATGAAAAGGGTGTTACATGAGGGAAGTTCAGGGAGGGAGAAAAAAGGCATTAACAGGGTTACACCAGCAGGGTGTAGCACTCCAATGCAAAAAACACCCGACATGTAAGCAACAAACGTCACGGTTCACAACATGAGACCCGGTAGGTAGGGGGGAGGGGCTGGGATCCTGGTTCCTCAGCGGGGGCGGCCTGTGTGGCGCTCAACCAGCTGGCTCCGCAGGTGGGAGGGAGGTCATGGGGAAGCACAGAGAGCAGTGAGTCCTTTAGCTTGATGACCTCGGTGGAGACCTCAATCTGAAAAAAAAAGGTGACCAACTGAGAGACGTTTCGGTGTTTGTTAATGACTCACTGATCATGTTTCACTTCTCATCTGAGGACTTTTCCAACACGACGCTCTGTCCAGTTGTCTTAGTTCGATTTCTGTGACCTCAACCGTCCAACACCGCAGTTCCTCCCTCAGGGTTGCGGGGAGGTTGTTAAAGATCAAAGGTTTACTGCGTTTTATTGTGCTGACTGTTGGTCTGGAAAATGATTTCAAATAAAAGCAAATAAATGTTGATTGCGTTTTGATGGCCCCTCCTAAAACATGTTGAATAAAAGCAGGGTATGTGTGAGCCCGTGGGCTCGGGGGCCCGTCACAGTTCGGTTCATTTTCAGTACGGGGGGGGGGGGGGTTTTTTCTTTGGTGTTAGCAGGTCCGGGCTGTAATCATTCAAAATAAAACTGTACTTGCATGAAATTCTCCTACAAAATATTCTCAGATAGCATAAAATGTATAAAATAAAAATAATTTCTTTTTAAAGGTATTTTCTGTTTTAGAAACTGCATCTTTGATACTTTGGCTTTCTCAGCTGCAACTGAAAGAACCGGCTAAACTTTAGAAGATCAGAAGCGTCCTCTATCTTTAGGAAATGAGCTCTGCTGTTTACGTTCATCTAGCCCCCGTGGTTTTGATGGAAATGTTCATTTCTCGTGTGATCTCGCTGGATTTCTCATCTGACAACACGTTTGTGTGGGAAATGGGCTCATGTGACCACGCACAGTAGGACCAAACCGGTGTCACCGTGATTTTCTATCTCCGCCTGTGTCGTCTCTCAGGTTTTGAAAACATTTTAGAAATTGCAACATACATGAAAAAAGGCTGCAGCTGGGATTTGAACCTGCAACATTCTTACTGTGGGTTACTATTAGCCCCCATTTTTTCTGGTAATCAGTCACTCTGAGATTTTTCATGCAGGCTGAACATGAAAATAGTCTCCTACATCTATCTCCTGCATTAGCTTCTGATAGAAAACAGGCGGTGAACCTCCAGGATTAGAAACATCTGACAGATCTACGTCACACTGTCTCTTCACATTCATGGACTCACCCATCTTGACTTGGGAAGGCTGTTGTTGGACGTGTTGTTGTTGCAGCGGACGTCTTGGCTAGTTTAAGCTAACCGTTAGCATGAGCTCTTTCACCACACAGCAGAACTCTTCCAGGCTTGTGTGTTAATTAGTTTGTGGAAATAAAAAAAATCCCCGTTTGTTTCAAGTCAGTGGTAGAATCATGTTGCGGTTATGCAATCTGGGGCGAGATGTCCAAATATCAGTAAATAAGACTCCAAAACCTGCCGTTGAAGCTCAGCTGTGATCTGGGTAACTTTTTGAACCTAGAACCCGACCAACCCCTCCACGAAGATCTCAAACTCTTCTCTCTCTGGTTGCAGCATCAAGATACTGGCAGTTCAGGACCTTCTGGATCGGGAAGCACTGGAGAAGGTACAGTAGACACACACATTTACTAGTCTCACAGGGAAGGATGTGGGGATGAAGGTCAGTGTTCATCAGATCCAGTTATCCTCTGAATGTTCACAGAGAGCTATCTATAGCAGGCACCCGGAAACACACTCGGCTCAGATATGATGAACCTGTCTACCAGCAGAATGAGAGAGATGGACCTTTGCAGGCTGCTCAGTAGAGGAGACCAGACAGTGGACCTCCAGAGTCGTCCACTATGTCTCGATTTTTGCGCTTCAAGTACTTTGGATCATTTCGGGTAGAATATTTTGGGCCCGTTGAAAAGTTTACTGCGTGCTGCTGAGGAGCACTGGAGGGGCGGGGCCGCTGCGGACACCTGCTGAGGCTGAGTGACAGCGGAGGAGTTTACAGGGACAGAGAGAGAGAGCTTTGGAGAGACCTAGAGGTACTGCAGTCACACTTTTAGCCAAAACTCTGCTGCGTGATTCGGTAAACAAAAATGTAGGACCCTCGACAGCTTTAGTGGTTGGGGATCTGTCACGTGAGGGGGGGTTATGCTAAAACAGCTGATTTAGGCCTGGACCTCCTGAAACCCATCTCTGACATAACACGTTTGTGTTTATAGAAGCAGTCAAGACCCACATAGCAGCACAGTAGGATGCAAACGGTGAATTGTGCATAAAATATCAACTTTACCAAGTTAATGTGACGTTCAGCATGAGGTCATGAGCTGTAGCAGCTAGCATGAACATGGATCTGGCTCCCGTCTCACTGAGAGAATCTGTTAAATCAGAGAGACGAAAATGTTGTGAGCTAAAACGCGGCGTCCTCTTCGGCATCGGTAAAGCCAGTTTGAGTGCAGGCGGCTAAATGTAACCTTGGCAGAGAAATGAGAGCTCAGAGATGGAAGTAGGTCAGCAGCAGAGTATTTTAGACTGAGAGAGGGAGGAGGAGGGACGAGTTACTGCTGGACATTAGTCTGCCGTCCTCCAACACCGATGGTTTCACCTCCTGTCATCAAAAACCTCGTCTTTTACTGCTCCCAGAAAAACATCTGCATTCCCTCCTTCTTTTACTTGCCTGATGATAATAACAATTGCTGTTTTTCACATTGAAAGTTGAAAATGCATATTTGAAATAGTAATAAATAAAAAGAAAAGCAAGTGTTTTAACTGCTGACTTGTCTTTCAGAGGACACAGGTCTCCGTTTTAGCTCTATGTGGGAATGTTGCTGTTAGGAAGTTTTGGTTGAGCTGCTGAGACACTTCTCACGTCCCACACCGTGGATTTTACTCCAGGCTGCAGCTTAGCCAAAGTGTAGTGTTTTCCAGGGATCCAAACTAATGCCGGGATTTTCAGTGACGGCAGGATAAACAGATTCCGCTGCATTATGAAACATCCAGGTCATCTGGATTCAGACACCAGGACGACTTCACCGCACAAAACTGAACCGGATCACTTTGTATGAGTGGAGACCCGACTGTAAACAGTCGTGCTCATCCTTTTGATCCATTGACTCCTTTTCCAGCTAGCTTGAAGTTTGCAGGCTGATGTCAATTTAATGCAGGTCGAGTTAGCATTCAAGCTAGGTTGGTGTGCTAAGCCGATTCAGGCATCTGCATCAGAACGTGTGTGGGAATGTGGCGCATTCACAAGGTGAGCTCTTACATGGAGCCCCAGGTCGAGGGAGATTATTAGTGAACTTGTGTTTGTTCCATTTTCTAATAATTATTCCAAAAGGTGCTCTTTTCTCACCAAGCTGCTTGCCTATTGTAGAGTGGCTCGTCCCAGTCTTGGCAAGTCTAATCTTGTCCCTGATGTCCTTAGAGAGCTTCCTTAACGAGGTAATGGTTCCTTGTTCGCGTTCTCCATGCAGCAGCTTTACTGAACCCTCATGAGTCCAGCTGAGGCGATCCAGCAGATCCAGAACGAGTCTTTAACAGCTCCGATCAGACTGGTGAGAACAGGGACAGATCTGATCCCAGTTCTTCACACACATCAGTTTATATTGGCATAAAAACAAAACAAGGCAGAAAGAGCCGTGTGATGCCTTGTGTCCATGGTAACGAGTTGTAGCTAAGTCTCACTCTGCAGTTAAATCAGCTGTTTTACTGAAGATCAGAGCAGAATGTTCCAGTACAAATGAGCTGTCTGTTTCACACCTACTCACCCATCAACGCCAGGAATGAGAAACGTGCTGAAAAGCTTTTGAAATCTTTAATTCTCAGTTCACCATTATGACATACTGTCATGGTCTGTGTCTGCGTCTCACCTCATGTGTCTCCTGGTGTTCCCCATTTGCCCTCTAGGTTTCCCTCCTCAGACTTCCCTCTCCCAGGTCCTGTGCCCTCTTGGCCCCCTCTTAGCCACGCCCCTGTAGTTTGTTTCTGTAGTGTTTTCCTTTAGTGTCAGCTTCCCCTTAGAATATTAGTTATGGTTCATGCCTTCTGGTCTTTTGTTTTTCTCTTAGGTCATTTCCCTTTGTTACGGCCTTTCATTATTTAGGCCCTGTCCACACGTAGCCGGGGATCTGCCAAAACGCAGATATTTTTCTACGTTTTGGCCTGACATCCACACGAAAACTGAGTTTTTTTACACGAAAACGGATCTTTTTAAAAACTCCGGCCAAAGTGAAGATCTGCGTTTTCTCCGTTTTGGGTGTCTGCGTGTGGACAGACAAAATCGGAGTTTTAAGGTCCGCAACGTCACTTTCTGCGACAAAAAATGCTGACATCACATCTGCGACCTGTGTTTACACTAGCCGACAGCATGGATGCCCTCAGAGCTGCGCTCGCCTTATCAATTGTCCAAGCGCTTTTTGCTTGTTTGTTTTTGCAAGCGGAATTACTGCTCCTTGCGGAAGACCACAGACGAAGGACGAGGTTAAGAACGGGGGAAGTACTGCCGCCTACAGGTCTGGCATGTCCTTAACAACGTATTTATCCGGGTACGTGTGGACAGAGTTTTTAAACGAGGTGGTGTGGATGCAAGGTTTTGGAGGGGCGGATATTCGTTTTTAAAAAACCCGGCTACGTGTGGACTAGGCCTAAGTGTGTGTTTTTCCCTCCAGTGTTTTCTTCCTCCTCCCTGAGTTAGTAATTGTGTTCACCTGGTCCCTCTCCGCACACACGTGCAATTCATCTCCTTCTCATCTTCCCAGTCTATAGAAGCCGTGTCTTGTCTCTGTGTTGTTGGTTCATTGTCTTATGTCAGCGTTGTTTTGTCCCTCCCTACTAGTCTCTAGCTCTCTGCTCAGTAAGTGAGCTTTTGGTTTTTTGTCTGAGTTTAGTTATTAGGTTTTGGCCTCCTTCCCTTTGGATTTTTGGTTATCTTCCTAAATAAAGGATTTTACTTTTGCAACCGCTCCCGCCTCGTGCCATCTGGTGTTGTCTGCATCTTGGGTCCTAACCTCCTCCTAACCTGCAACATGACACATACAGTGCCTCGCTAAAGTATTCACACCTTGAACTTTTACACATTGTGACACCTGCCGTGTGTTGTCAGTGGGGGGGGGGGTGGGGGGGTGTCGTTGCGTGCGGAGCACTTCCCTTCCGTGTGTGTGGGCTTCTCATAGGCGTGGCGCTGGAAGTTCATGCCTGAGTCTTTGTAGGGGAAACGCTGCATGCGCGGCTGCATGATTTTAGGAAAACCTGTGATATGCGATAACAGCGATTAATATTGCAATGATGATATGACTCCTAAAAACAATGAGAGATGCAGTAAAAACATTCTTGTTCACTCTTTTGCAGCAAGCTTACTTATCATTTTGAAAGTTATGTAAAAGGATGTAATCTTATTCAGATAACCATCTTTTATTTAAGGTAGTTTAGTCCTCGTAATGAACTATAAGTTCTGTGAACTTGGAAATATTTGCTCTTGACTGCCTAAGGGTAACAGAATATTTCAGGGGAACATAATTTGCCACAACAACCGTTTCACATGGATCACGGTGCCTCGATGTAAACAAACTGGCTGCCGCTACCAGCTAATGGATATGGAGCGATCACTGGCTGATCGTTAACCACGGCTGGTGAAGGAGTGTTGGTGAGCCGGGACACGCTGGAGATCAAGTAAACAATGTTGACTTATCCACCAGCTAATCGTGGCTCATGGCTGGCGTGGTGGAGATGGGAGTTACGAGCTACTAGTTAGCCATGGCTAGAGCCGGGGAGACGCTGTGCATGCTGCGGGTAAACTCCCACGGATTACCAGCCAAAGGAGACCCAAGTCTAAAGATAACGTTTGGGAAGAAGCCCTCTGAGTCGGAGCGTCTCAGTAACGCGTGGAGAACTACATCGCTGTTAGTAAAGTGTTGTGGAGATCAAATATACAACGCTGATTTAGCCACTGGCTAGCGGACGAGCGCTGGAGCGTGTTGGGCGAGACGGCAGGCTGCAGGAAGAGAGGAGACTTGAGTAGAAGGACTTTAGAACGGACACGTTGGGACCGGGTCGGGAGTTCTGGTACCGAGAAAAGATGGATGAACAACTTGAGGTGAGTTTGGGAGTCAGAGACACTAATCCGAGGCTGGCGTCCAGCTAATAGCTAGCGGGGGTCTGAACATATGCAGCTTCCTTGTGTTGGACATGATGAGGAACTGACAAATTTTATATGTCTTTTGATTTAATTATTATTCAAACTAACAACTACAGAAACTGTGTAGCTATTCTTTCCTATTTCTTAGTTGAATTAGCAGACTCCATGCTTCCAGGGCGCACTGCTGCCCTCTGCTGGTTCTTTCAGGTTACAGTCACAGTCCAAACGGGTAACGTGGAGCTCGTATGTCCCTAAACAGCTACTGTATGTTAAGACGGTGGATGACCATGGAGCGTCGACCACAGTTTGTGTATAAAAATGTATAATTTCAAGTTGAGAGGAATATTTAGAATACCGTAGATGTTGGTGAGAAATATTAGTGAAAAAGGACAAGTTTGTGAACTGGAAACACAGGATTTATAGTAAACTGGTAAAAATATCACACACTGGACCTTTAAACAAATAAAAATCAGGAAAAGTGTGGCACACTTGCATGTGTGTGGTTCTGTTGTCATTGGGAAACGTTTAGGTGATGGAGTTATTTTCTGGGAACACAGCTAAGCGTGTGTGTGTGTGTGTGTGCGCGCGCGCGCATCATATTTAGACCTGCTGTCCTCCCTGTGTATGATTGCTCAGGAAGCTTTGTTTCCATTCTCACCATCACTCAGGAACAGGAACTCCATAACGTGACTTTCTGCTTCACTAAACACCTGATTAGTTTAGTTGAATGGTTTTTAACCTCCACCGACAGCGACTGAACCAACACTCATTTCCTTACGGTGCGGCTGCCAGCTGTTTTCATCTGGGAAAAGTTCGACCAATCAGAAACCAGCAGGATTTAACCTCAGTGTTTGTTAATTTGTTAGGATTTCTTCTGACCACCCTGGAACCCCACAGCCCATAACCGAGTTCGACCTCTGATTTGGACTTTTAAAAGGGTCGCATAAAATATTGTCAACAAAAACAACAAATGCTATTTGGATGGGTTTGTTCAGCATGCTTTATTTTGTCATGCCTTCTAAATGATTCTCACTTGGGATGTGAATCTCCACCACTGAGACGCCACCAACGATATGATACGTAACGACGTGGTGAAAGCGTCTGTCGATACGATTCCCTCCTGCTGACGATCCATTCATGATTTGACAATTTTTAATTTGAAACAATTCACGATGCGATTTGAAATGATTCAACACGAAGAAGCGACAAGCTCACGTCTGGTTTTTAAACATCGTCGCAATTATTTTATCCTCTGTTGTTTTTGAGTCATCAGTAAGGTCAACATGAATAGACGATGCACTTCATCAGCGAGGTTTATGTATTACACGTTTTTAACTCTACAATCATCTGTTGAAGGGTTAGGATTACACACACGGTGAGGTTTAGATGGCCACTCTGCTCAGAAAAAGGAACCAATCAAGTCAGAAAATTATTAGAGTTCATCATCATCATCAGGAATTGTTATGAATCATCGTAGCTTCAGGTGTGCAGATCAGTTAAGCTCCTCTAAAGAGTGCAGAAACCAGAGACCTTGTCACATGACTGACAACAATGTGTAGCTTCTGGGGTTTTTTAGGAAGGTTTTTATTTTATTTTGGCAAGTTGAGACAGGAAGCTTGCACGTTATTTAATTTGTCCACCGACGATTGGTTTTGCAGCTGCAGCTGCGCACCTTCTGGATTCCAGTAAACTGATGGTGAGTTCAATGTGCCTCAAAAAAACCAGGACAAAGCAGGTACACTATGATGTAATCAATGTAATCATGGTTTTTACCAATGTTACAAACAGACAGATCTCTAAGAAACATGGAGGTTTATAGGAAACTTTGGGTCATGTGACCTGGTGAATGTTTTTAATATTTCCAGCATCTCTTCATGTTTCCTAATGACTCCATGTATCCGCTTTGTTGGGCTTTAAGCGTTTGGACCTGCACCTGGTCTGGTCCTGGTCTCACGGCAACACCTGGGCTTCCTGCCAGGACCTGCTGGTCCTGCTCTTTAGGAGTCTGACTGAACGGTTTCACGTTTCAGTGAAATAAAACCAGTTGTTCCCAGAAGGTCAGCTGGTCTCCGTAGTTAGGAATCCTGGTAGAGGTGTCAGCCTCCTGGGACTTAGCCCGTCCAACGCTTCACCCAGTCCAGAGTTAACACTGATGGCGAGTCAGGTAATGGGTTTATGAATCCATTATTCTAAATTGTCCTCGAAAGCATAGAATCAAGGCTTTTATTTCCAACTTTGGGGGATCTCAGGTAGTTCTAAGCTGGAAGTTCACTCTGAGCTCAAATCTGAGCTTCTGTTGTCTCCAGGATGTTTCATCTGCTTCTGCTGGTGTTGATAGAAGGAACTTCCTGCTTCTGAGTGAACTGTAGTGACCTCTAAGAGTTCACTACAGTTCACTGTTTTTGTTGAAGAGGTCCTGAGGAGCTGTTCTTCTGCCACCTACTGGTCATCAGAAGCATCACGCTGTATTTTGAGCCAAATGAGGGTCATGAGAGCTTGAGATGTCAGCTATGAATTAGGCTTTAAACTGGTTTTTATCCATCACATAAAGAAAAATTCTAACAAATCTGCTTGATGCAGTTGGTAGCTCGACTGCCTGGGAAGAAAAAGGTTGCAGGTTCAAATTCCAGTGCCAGCTTTTCCGAAAAACAGCAGCTAGACTCAGAGTTTTCTCTTATCCAGCCCCGCTGGACGGAGAACCTGAACATGGTTCTGATCCAACATCTTGTTTTCTGTTCCAGTTCTGTGTGGAGCTGAATCAGGGAACACTTTCCAGTGTGCGGAAGTGGAAATGGCCCCGAGGTCTGTGGAAAAGTGTTGTGTCTGAAACCCCCACTGGACCCTCAGCGAAGGTAGGGTAAACAACCCGTATTTGTATAGCGCCTTGCTAGGGTTCTACAACCTCTCAAGGCGCTGCACAACACAATCAGTCATTCACACGCTGGTGGGGGTGAGCTACGATGTAGCTACAGCTGCCCCACTGACAGAGGAGACGCCTGACATACACACGCACCACCGGTCCCTCCGACCACTGGTCAGAACCGGGATCAACTACCTCGTGAGCTGTGTGTGTGTGTGTGTGTGTGTGAGTGTGTGTGTGTGTGTGTGTGTGTGTGTGTGTGTGTGTGTGTGTGTGTGTGTGTGTGTGTGTGTGTGTGTGTGTGTGTGTGTGTGTGTGTGTGTGTGTGTGTTCTACAGCACAGCAGAGGCATGATGGTGTTTTTGTGGGTAAATTTAGGGTTAGGGAAGCTGCTTTTTTGGAGAACCCGTTTGAGAACAGTTGCTTCAAACATCCGGTTTATGTTCTAGGATGTTCTCTGGAGTTCAGCCTGATGTTTTCAACCCAATTTATGTAAATAATTAATCAAAAAATGTTCATTAGTGAAAGCCAGTGACATCAGACTCTTATTCCCACAATCCTCTGTTCACAGGGAGGAAGCTACTCCGGCTTCCTGTGGGACAGCTCAGCAGGTATAGACCTAAAGGAAGCGAGGATCGTGGAGTCTACAGTTGTCAGCGGCAACAGGAATCACTCCTACCCTCCGCTGTACCTGGCTCGTTTCTCAGTAAGTTCATAAAAACAGGTGAACCGGGTTCAGGTCTATGAGACGGAGAACGTTTCCTCCTGTCAGAAGTCCTCTGGACACGGTCCAGTCAGGACACATCTGGGACGGCTCCACAGATGAGTCGTAGTGTTTGGGCTGATCAAAATCCACTAGAAGGAAATGTAATGATTCACCAGCATTCCCAGTTCTGGGAAGACGAGGCTGTTCTACTCCATCAGAACCAGAAATGCTTAACCCTCCCACTGTCTTTATGGGTGACCCCGCGAGGAAAGTTGACCATTGAGCAGGGTTGATGGTTTATCCCTTGAGGTCCACGTGGCAGGGGTGAGGAGTGAGCACCACCTCACCCCTGCCACGTGGACCTCAAGGGATAAACCATCAACCCTGCTCAATGGTCAACTTTCCTCGCGGGGTCACACCCATTAGGACAGTGGGAGGGTCAAAAACACAACTAGCATAATTAGTTCATGTCCTGTTTTCGGCTGATCGAAGTTTGGGTCACCAGCTTCTCCTAGAGGCCTAGTCCTGACGGTCCTGACGCAGAACGGGAGGGACTGACCTGAACCACCTCAGCTGGCTCTTCAGAATGTGAAAGAGCAGCGTTTGCACACACACACACACACACACACACACACACACGCACACGCACACGCACACGCACACACACACACACACACACACACACACACACACACACACACACACACCAGCCGCGACAGCCCTCTTGAATTAGGTTTTCTCATGTAGATATTTCCAAATGAGAGTCCCGGTAACTCCGGTGGATCAGGAGATGATTCACACCCCTCCCAGCTGGATTTGTCGAGTTTATGATGGGATTTTTCCCACCAGGTTGATGCAGTGGAGCTGACGGTGGTGAATGTCCACATGCATACATCAGCCTCAGCAGGAGAGTCTGGCTGTAAAAAACACTCCTCTGAGGGAGCTAAGTGTCAGTGCCTCCCTTCTAGCATCCAGGAGACCATCAGAGGTGAGTCTGTCAGCCGAAACATGGATCTTCCATCAACTTAAACACTTTGGACATCTTGTCTTCTCTGTTTTCCACCCTCTCCACTGCAGGTGAGAAGGAGTTGGTAGTTTTGGGAGACTTTGGCTCTTCTCCTCAGAGCTCTGAGTTCGATGTCCTGAGAAAGGAGAAGCTCTGTGCCCTGGTACCATCTACCCAGTCCACCAACATCAGCACCTGCTCCCCCCAGGGCACCCACTGCCTGGACAACATCTGGCTCAGCCGCTCCCTCAAGAAGATCTACTCAGGTTTGTGCCTGGTCCAGTGGAGCTCATGCTGCCACACTGGGAACTTTGGATTTAGAAAGTCACTTCCAAGAAACCAGGCATCATATGAGTCAGAAAGATTCTGTTTAGGAGGCTCAGATGCTGGGTTGACACGGACAAGAAGTACGACTCAGAATGAAGAAGTCGTGAGGCTGGTGTTCATTACAAACTCATCAAACTAATGTTGAGCCTTGGGACATTAGGACACAAAATCGGAATTTAAACGTTTAAAACAAAATCCAAACTATTAGCTTGTAAAAATGTGTGTTTAAAATGACTACAAGTGACAAGTTGCATAGATGATGTCACCCATGGACGTAGCTTTTGGGGGGATAGGGGGACCCCCCCCCCCCCCCCCCCCCCACACACACACACGTTTTCCAAAGTCAATTTTTGTCCCTTGCACTTTATACTGTCCAAAAACAACATTACGATATATTAACCCTCCCACTGTCTTTATGGGTGACCCCATGAGGAAAGTTGACCATAGAGCAGGATTGATGGTTTAAACCTTGAGGTCCACATGGCAGGGGTGAGGTGGTGCTCACCAAATGTACAGTCCATGGCACACATCTAACGGGATCAGAAAATACCTTTCATGCATTCATAGACTCCCATTCCCATAGATCCATGGACCAGAAGTAGATGGGCATGACTTAGGCTTTCTAACCCTTAAAGTGTGTAGTTTTTACCGTTAATCTCTGGAAATATCCATCGAAATGTTGTTAAAAGTTAATTAAATGATGCCCAATACTTGGGAGCGGGTCTAAGGCCAAATCACAATACTCACTCTTCCACCCTTGCACTCTTCAATTGTGCAAACTCGTCCAGGGGTGCAAGTGCATAGGGTGTCCTGATTCTCAAGTGCAGAAGTTGATCGTGCCCCTTTTGCACCCTTGATCAGTACTTCGCCCAAGTCCTTTTTTTAGAAAGGTAGCACAGCGACCGGCATTCCAGCATGCGATACAGTCGATGACGCAATGCTCCCTTTCACAACTCGTCAGTTTGTTTGCACACGTGTTCTACGCACTCGTCTCGAAGCCTTACTGTGCACTTCCTCCAAATGCACTTGGCTGAGGACTGTAGGGCGTAGTGAGAGTACTGGGATTGGGTCTAAAGCCTAATTTATACTTCTCCGTCTGCGTTGGGGTGGACACACGCAACGCCATTATCCGTCCTTTCGAGGACTGTCCAGCGGGCTTGCAAGGACGGACAGAGCTGAGCTCTCTTTTCTAAACATCCGTCCAACGAGACGGAGAAGACAAGCTTGTAATTGGTCAGGATGCCACTTTCATCAACGGCGTCGCCATTACATCCTCAAAAACAGAGAGAAGAAGATATCTAGCAGCTTGAATACCTCGTGGACAAACTCTAAAAATATGAGTGTTTCATTCCCCCGTAATGGGAGGAGTAAGATTGGCAGCGATCGTTTAATTCGTGGAGGGAAAGGACTGGAAACGTGGGTTTTGAGATGGCGAGCGACTGAGGGACAAATCTGTCCGTGTTAAAAAGTCTCTGAAATACAAAAAACACAATAGTAATAATATCTTGGACTGGATAGATGACAGGATACCCTAGAACAGCGCTACGCCCTCTGTTGTCCAGGTGGGGAATTGCTTTGCCACACTCCCCAGGAGACGGAGAAGTCCGAGAGGGAAACATCTCTGTCAGTGTGTGCGTGTCTCTTGCTTGTGGAGCTGACGGAGAAGTATAAATTAGGCTTAAGTCTCTGGGCAACGACATGAGATGCCATGTTTCCTTGTATGCAGGGGCGTGTCCAGGGAGTGGCCTGGGGTAGCACATGCCACCCTTAGAATCTGATTGGCCACCCCAGGTGCCACCCTACTAAGTTCCAGTTTAAATTGACTTTACATTGTCGACAAAAGGCTTGAGTTGTAAACTCCAAAAATAGTGTGTGGTAGCATGCACCTTTAACATTGTCTTCTAGCCCAGGCCTACAGAACATTGCTGTAGTATTAATATTTTTATTGTTTGTTTTTTTTCATAGTCACAGAAATAGTATTTAGGGCCGCACTCAACTCCAGTTGGTGGTAATAATGCAACAAGAAGTGACTTGCTTACCACCACAAAACTAGAAGAGGAATAGAAAAAAATGGTGATTGTGCAATGTGAAACTCCAATATTCACTGGAAAGTAAATTAATAAATAAACAGTTTGTATAAATAAATAAAGAAGCATAACCAGTGGTGGACGTAATTTTGGGGGGGGGACAGGGGGGACATGCCCCCCCCACTTTTTCCAAAGTCAAGTTTTGACCCCTGCACTTTTTACCATCCAAAAACAATATTACGCTATATTAAATTGACACTGGATGAGCTCTAGGACCAAGCGGAAAACAACCGTTTGTGTTGAAGCCTGTTTCCCATTAGAGCATACTGTAAAGACCCCCCCCCCCCCGTGTCCCCCCCACTTCTAAAGTGAAAATTACGTCCATGGGTGCCACCCATGCATAAACAAGTGCCCCACATGGGCCACCCCATTTTAAAAGTCCTGGACACGGCTCTGCTTGTATGGGAGCCTGTGAGGACAAAACACATTTACTTATTAGTAACAAACAGTTAAAAAACTTTCACCATTCATAAATGTTGTTTCACACATTGACCTCGTCGCTCGTTGCCAGTGATGTATTTGTCATTTTGCTGGAGGTTGTGCTCCCAGGGATTTCTGACCCTAAAGGCTATTCGTTGGTAAGGTTTTACTCAAACACCTAAATACCGCTTTCTTCAAATTATTTTGGTATGTACTGCCCCCTATTGCCAGACAAAATACACATTATCACTTTAAAGAGTTTTTTTTATTTTATTTTAGTGTTGTTTTAAAGTGGATGGCTAACAGGAACGTGGGTGCCAGTAAAACTTCTGACAGCCTGGAGAAGATTTGTTCAGAACACTTTAAAATCCAACAACAACATCAAAAATCAACCAATGAGAGGTCCTGTGTTGTGTTTTAATCCTTTGGTTTGTCCTCTTCTGACAGGTCACTGCATGGTGGTGAGGGAGGGCCTGACTAATCCTTGGATCCCAGATAACTGGTCCTGGGGTGGTGTAGCATCAGATCACTGCCCTGTAGTGGCTGAATTTTACATTGCTCCATCGTTCAAGGAGTTGAGCAGACCCAGCATGGCAGCGGTGGACCGAGACGTTCAGCCCAAACATGAGCGATGACAGCAGCCACGGCCACGTGGGACTCGGAGCTATCAGGATCCTGCCCAGCGGTTTGCCTCGTGAATGTGAAGAAGTGCCAAAAATGTAAATGCTGAATGCAGAAAAGAAACTGATGAGTCAGTAAGCCATAAAACACACATGTACTTTAAGAAGAAATGTGCTAAACATTTTCTATATGTATATAAAATAAAGAGATATTATGAAGTGTTTCCTGCATGTCTACTCTGGTTCATGTGGGTGAGTTGGGCTTTTGTTGTTTTTTAGGTCGACTGATCAGGCGGTTTACTCTGTAATCTCAGGGCTACCAACTTTGTAAATAGTCTTGGAGAGAGATTTTCTTTATTTTAATTTTTATTTCTGTGCATTAGTAGGAGGGGGCACAAGGACCCTTAGGTTAGCAAAAGGACATTTTAGTCTGGCGGAGAAGAAAAAAAAAAGTAATATTAAGACTGATTTAAATTTTCAGAGGAAAAATAGATTCTTAATCACAGTTCACTGTTTTAACAAAACACAATGCTAATTATGAGCCAAACATCAGGAAATGTGAAATACTATTTGTATGTACTGTAAGAGCAAGTCATTCAAAATCTACCTTTTTTTGCTGATGAATCATATAAATGAGTGTCGCTGTAGACAAGTGTAGTCAGTAATTCAGCACTTAAGTGCCTCTTAGTTGAAATTTAAACATTCTGCCTGAAACTGTCAGTGTTGCACCGTCGTCAGGTAAAACTCAACACTGCATTTGAATTAAAATCGGCTAAGAGGTACACTAGGATGTTAGATGCTGTGTGTCCTGTTGAGCTTTATGAATGAGGCCTTTAGTAACAGCTTCTCTCCAGCAGAGGGTGGAACGTCTGTACTCTCAATAGCCAGATACTGAAGGATTGAGTTTTCGTGTTTCTGTGCAGTTGACTTGAAAAAAAAAAACATAACAAACATATAAATCCCTTAGAGAAAAGTATGAAATATTGATCAAATCAAAAAGATTACAAGTAATTACATTGTAGCGAAATGAATGGCCTCATATTTATGACCCACGGGTCACACTTCCCCAGCTGGGTCAAGCTGTAACTTTTGTTCCACAGATTATCCATCAGGAGCCATGAAGTCTGCTAAACATCATCTTTTATCTGTCTGCTGTTCCGTCACAAGATGGACACTTCAAAATTTTTCAAATAATAATTTTAATAAACTGTTTTTACTGTTTATTACAGTCCTATAATAATCATCATATATACCGTAAATCCTCTAATACAGGCCGGGTTTCAATTAAAGGCCGGGTCTCCAATTTTGGCCGGTGTCGGTGTCGGCAGAGGTGAATAATGGCCGGGTGGAATGTGGTAACAACAAGCAAGTACGGGGGGCGGTTGTGTCATCGTCTCACTTTTGATTTGCCAGTGATAGACCGCGAGGGTAACTTTAACCGTGCGGAGATGAAGAGGAGGCGAAAATTTGATATCAAGTTCAAAGAGAACGTGCTGATTATGCTGCAGAACACTCTGGGGAGCAGTAGCAGGGGTTGTATGAACTAGTCGACTTCACTATAGTGACTTTTTTTGCCTGTCGTCGACTAGTCGCTGTCACTTGATAATGACCGGCAAGATGCAGCCCTCGGAAAAGACAGCAGCCTGCTGTCAGCAGGTGACAAGCTCCTGCACTCGGGGGGGGGGGGGGGGGGGGGGCAACACGCTGTGGCAGAGCGTCGGTACTGACACGCGATCGTTCATGTCGGTTCGTTTCCTTTAATGTTTTCTGTCTTTTATTTGCGCCTGATGTGTTTCGCTGCTGTGGAGCGGGGCACATCACCTTGTCCTCCGACGCACCAATCACTGATGCGGCCGCCAAGCAGGGAGCACTCCGCTGTTTTTGCGGTCGGTAGATCTGCCTCCTGAGCATGGCCACAGTAACAATCAGGTGTTGCCACCTCAAAAACTAATTTAACACGTGATTGTTCATGTCTGTTCATTTCCTTTAATGTTTTCTGTCTTTTGTTTGCGCCTGATGCGTTTAGCTGTGGAGCGGGGCGCATCACCTTGTCATCCGGTGACGCACCGATCACTGATGCGGCCGGCAAGCAGCGAGCACTCCGCTGTTTTTGCGGTCGGTAGATCTTTTAGAACTGCAGTTCAAAGGTAACTCATAAGGTGAATATATATGAACCCAGGTAGCAGTTTCTCTTTAGGATTGAGAGGAGATGCAGGAAGATAATAAACAGACAGGACAGAAAAATAGTCAAATAAAAACAAGTTAGTTTTTGTACCTGGTGGTTGCAACAAACAGACACCATTGAAGGTAATCAGCAGAAAATGAAATAATTATTTTAATGTTTAGAGCAGCAGGAACTCTGAGAGGCTGCAGGCGCATCAGTGAGTTTGCGGCCGCTGCCCAGGGGGAGGGTGAGAGGGCTGAAGCAGAAACTACTGTTGTTAAAAGAAATGTGTTTAACTTTGAAAATGTGGGCGTAATTTTAATTGTCAAAAACTCCAGCGAACCATTAGTTCACTTTGCTTAGATAGAAATAGAGGCCTGCCTCTAATTCTGGTCCTCCTTCCAATAAAGGCCTGGAGCTTAATGAGCTTGAGTCAAATACAGGCCCGGGCCTGTATTAGAGGATTTACGGTAATCATCATGGTTCAGTATAAATGTTATTACTGAAATGACTTATTATTCTTTGGGTTAATAATAATTATTATTTATGATAATCAGTGATGTGTGATCAGTAACCAGGTCATTCGCACGTGTACACATCATGCAGAACTGAATCCAGAGTAAAGGTCACCACCTCACATGTCTTTGCTCCATAACAACAAGCTTTCTGTTGCTGAGAGGGCGTGTTCTGAGGTTTTGTTAAAACCAAACTCTCCGCAGCTCAAGTCCAGTTCTTGAACCAAGCAGATACTCTCCGTGGCGATGAGAGTTATCCCAGAGGACGAGGGTCGGCCGCCTGAGCCTCATAAGCTGTTCTGTCACGCCGATAGAACTGCTCTGAATAAACGCACCTGTAACCAGCTGACGCAAAACTCCTTCAGAGTTACTGATTTTGAGACGCTAATAGTTTCATCAGTCGTTGTGACCCGGAGACATCTCAGGACCGATTTGAGTCGCACTAAGGTCCTTCTACCAACCTCGTGCTCGGAGGAAACCATCTCCACCTGACATCTCGGATCCACAGAGGGTCTCCTGAACTGGGTGAGGTAGACATTTTCCGACAGATGGCGTCTGATGCTGTTCTCTCTAAGAAACATCAGTTAGCTGCAAAACAATGTTCTTCACCCAGAACGCGTTTCTCTCTCTGAAAGTAATCTTCTGAGATCATCCACGCATCCAAACCTCGCATTTCATTTTAGTTTTCCATCCAGACACAGATTTGCTTTTAATAACAAGTTTAATATCAAAGCTGTTACAAATTGTCAGTTACAATTGTCATTTCTTTAAATTGTCATTTCAAATTATCATCTTTAAAAATTGTTAGTAATAAATTCTTAACTTTTTAAACCTGACTTTTTGAAATGAAACACAGAAAGGTGTATATTTGGTTATTGAATAAGCAAATAATCCATGAAGTCTTCTGTTTAATAAATAAACCTCTGCTATTAACATCATGAACCACATGGCCCTTTAGACGCAGCAGCAGCAGCAGCAGCAGCAGGGCCCTCATTGTCTCCAGAAAGCACTGAGGAGATGAGACAAGGTGAGCTCACTATACAATTAAGCTATTCAATTTACAAGCAATCGTTAGCACTTCAAGAGGAAATTCAGGCTATTCGCAGTGAGTGGAGTTCCCTGCTTGCTGAGGCCTCTCTAGTAGCACAAGCAATGGAGATCCCAGTTCAGTTTAAGAGGGAAGACAGATGCAAGAGGAAAAGGAAATGCATGCCTGATGAAATGATGACACAAGGAGACATGCCTGAAGAAAGTGCAGATGATGCATTCAGATACAACATATTTTTTGTTGCAATGGATGCCATCATCAGTGACTTGAGTGTAAGGTTTCAGACCACAGCAACCCTATGTGAAACATTTGCCCCTTTTCTGGAGCTGACAGACATGACTGAAGAGCAGATGAAGATATCATGACAGGCACGGATGAGAAAATATTACAAGGATCTCACAGCTGAATTTGAGAATGAGATGCTACACCTGAGAACAATATATGGTGCCACATTCCCACACATTCGGTCTCCTCTTGAGCTGCTTAATGCCATCTACTGTCATGTCCCTGGGAAGGTGTTTAACCCACGACATGAAGAATCATCACAAAACAACGGCAGAAAGTTCAAACACTGATTTATTAAACCTAACTAAAAGTGTCCTGGAGATATCCAAGTTCAATGAAGCCAGAAAGACGTAGGAAAATGGAGGGTCAGCCTGAAGGCGCTCTGTGGGTAGGTCTGACATTTGTTGCTTCTCGGTCCTTCCTCTTAGTTTCCTGCATGTAACACACTTGTGAATAATGCCGCTGATGAGACGTTTCCCTCCAACAATCCACAGACCACTGTCACGAACTGCACCTTCAGTGAAATGCCTGCCCTGGTGCAGTACAGCCTGATGATGATGAGAAACAAGTAAGCTTGCTACATGGCTGCGGCTTGGTATTATTAACGGATGGACTTCACCAGTTTCAAGTTGTCCTCGGCCAATGCGTCCACCTATTCTTAACATACCTTCGCTGTCAAGAATGGGTCGAAGTTTGTACAGAGTACTGGTTTTTGGAAGGTCATGTTTCATTTTGATGCACTTCAGTTCTTCTGAATACATTTCTTCTTGTACACATTTTATGATGATCTGTTCTGCTCTGACAATGTCAACGACTGACAGGCCACTTTTGCACATATGCCATCCAACACACCTTTGATTCTTTGAGGAGTGAGAGAAACACTGAGCAATATGACACAGATGTGCCACAGTCTTAGTGAGTGTGCTCCAGCTAGAAAAACGCCGGAAACGTTTTGAGCCAAGCTTGTCTCTACTAACGTGCGTGGCGAGCGAAGTTACCTCAGGACGTACCTCAGCGTCAGCGTTCACAAGGTCAAATGTTGATCCATTATCGCCACTGGCAGCTACCTTTGGTTGTTTCATTAGGAATGCTGGTCCTGTTAGCCAAGTTGTGTCGGCAAGCTCAGCGGCTGGAACAGAACGTGACCCATGATCAGCCGGATTTAGTTCTGAAGGAATGTAGTTCCACTGCCCAGGTCGTGATGACTGCCTGATGCGCTGCACTCTATTGTTCACATACACATAGAACCTCCTAGTCTCGTTGTGTACGTATCCCAATACAACTCTGCTGTCAGTGTAGAATTTCACTGCCTTGAGATCTAGATCGAGCTCCCTCGTTACTAGATCGGCTATCTCAACGGCCATGACAGCAGCACACAATTCCAGTCTTGGGATTGTGAGGCCTGGGTTGGGAGCGAGCTTGGATTTCCCGAAGACAAAGCCCACCTCTTGGAGACCCTGTTCATTCATTGTCTTAAGATAAGCAACTGCAGATATTGCTTTGACAGAGGCATCACAGAAGATCAATAATTCGGCGTGCTGTGCTTTGGAAACCGAGAAAGAGGCATATGCTCGTGGAACATTCAGGCTTTTTAGTGCTGACAATGATTCACTCCCATCGTCTCCAACTGTCTTTTTTAGCTTCAGGGAGTTCTGCGTCCCAGTCCGCATTCTCGGTTGTTAGCTCTCTTAGAATCAGTCTCCCTGTCACTGCAACAGGAGCTATGAACCCCAAAGGATCAAACAGACTGTTTATTGTTGACAGGACACCACGGCGTGTAAATGGCTTTTGATTCTCAGGAATGTTGAATCCAAAGGTGTCCGTCATTATGTTCCAGCTGACTCCAAGACTGCGTTGGACTGGTAAGTCATCCACAAAGAGGTTAAGGTCTTTTACATTGTCTGCTCTTTGATCTGCAGAAAATGCATTCAATACTTCTGCTCTATTTGAAGCTATTTTGTGCAGAGTGATGTTAGATGCTGCCAACATCTGCTGTGTTCGACGCAGAACATCAATGGCCTCTGCTGTTGTAGCGAAAGACCGGAGGCCGTCATCTACATAGAAGTCTCTTTCTACGAAGTGCCTCACATCACTGCCATATTCAACTTCTTGGTGCTCTGCTGCTTTCCTCAGGCCAAAGATTGCCACTGCAGGTGATGGACTGTTTCCGAAAACATGAACACGCATGCGATAATCCACCACATCCTTACTCAGATCGTTATCCTGGTACCACAGGAACCTAAGGAAATCCCTGCAATCCTCACGAACAACAAAACAGTAAAACATCTGCTGAATATCTGCAGTTATGGCCACGGGCTCTTTTCTGAATCTGAGGAGGACACCGACGAGACTGTTGTTAAGATCTGGTCCAGACAGCAGCACCTCATTTAGCGAGACTCCATCATCTTGAGCGCTGGAATCAAACACCACACGTATCTTGCTTGGTTTTTTGGGATGGTAAACACCAAACGTGGGCAAATACCAGCACTCTGCCCCCTCCTGGAGTGGTGGTGCAAGTTCAGCATGTCCCTTGTCCAACATATTCTGCATGAAGTCTGTGAAATGCACTTTCATTTCAGGCTTCTTATCTAAAGTCTTCCGTAGTGACATCAGACGGTGATGAGCGTAACATCTGTTATTTGGTTATTTGGTAGAAGTTTGCGTGGGTGTCGAAAAGGAAGAGGGGCAACCCAGCTTTTTGTCTCATCCTGAATGAATTCCTCTTCCATGATCTGTAGGAAGACTGAATCCTCAATGGAGTGTGCTAGCTGGTTGTCATTTTCTGTGACATTGAAGACTGTTTCTCCAAGATTAGTCACTGTCGATGCATTTTTATGTTTCTCTTGGGTGGGGTTCTCTTTTCCTCATCTTTGCCATTAGGATTTTCTTTTACCTTTATCTTATTCTCACATGTGGCAAAGTGACTTGGTCTGCCATTTTCCCGGATGCAGGTTTTCATGGCACTCACTGTAGTCGTGTTGTGTGCACCTCCTGTGCACACCTCTCCAACAATGACCCACCTGAGGTCTAGGCGTTGTGCATATGGCGCGTTTAGTGGACCATTATACTGGTCTCGAACCTTATGCGCTCTGATAATGTCTCTTCCTAATAGAAGAAGAATGTCTGAATCTGGGTCAAGCGGTGGAATCTTATCTGCCACTTTTTTAAGATGATGGTGGTGACATGCAGCTTCGGGTGTAGGTATCTCTGACCTGTTGTTTGGAATATCATTACACTCTATAAGTGCAGGCAAGGGCATGGTAACTTTCCCATCCAACGATTCTATCATAAAACTGTGGGCTCTTCTCCCAGATGCTTCTATGATGCCTGCACAGGTTTTCAGTGTGTATGGCATGGTTGCTCCCTTGAGACCAAACATGTCAAAAAACTCAGATCTGGCCAGTGAAACATTACTTTGGTCATCTAAAATGACATACATCTTCTGCCATAGCTCTTGGTGGCCATTTGGATATACATTCACTAGACAGATCTTTGAGCAGGATTTCCCTTGAAACCCATCCCCTCATACCTGGGTACATCTGGATGTGACACTCTGTGCCTCTGTGTCCGACCTCTCCCCGCCATTCTCTGTCGAGGAAGTAGGAACCAAGGGCGTCAGTTTGTTTTCAGAATTGCTGGGGACAATAACCATACACTTGAGTGGGGTTTAAAAATTGCTGGGGACAATAAAGTAGGCTAGCACAGGGGTCGGCGGCTCTGGAACCGCATGCGGTTCTTCCATCCATCTGATGCGGCTCTCTGTGCTTGTGAAATAATGAATGGATATTTAAATAAAATGCGTTATATTTTACTGCATTAATTTTACATCTGTATGCCAATTCTACATGTAAAGACTGTCTGCGTAAACCTGAACAGGTCCAACCCGGTCTTACTGTGAGACCGGGTTGACGCGTCACGCTTGTGCGTAATCATATAGGCGCTTCTGAGCTGCTTTCTGACCTTCCCCACCTACAAAGTTTAATGCCAACAATCAAACGTGACAGAGCCTGGATTTGTATTCTGAACAGTCTAAACATGTTTTAAAAAGAAACGTGTGACAAAAGTGGCGCCTGCTCAGTAAAACCACCAACAGGGTGAAAAATATCTAAACATTGAAGGCAGAGACGGGCTACAACTTCTGGATCCACTTTATATAAATCGTTTTATTGATTATCGTCTAATGAAAGATAACTTTGACGTACACGAGCGACCAGGCGCGTTGCAAGCTTTTCAAAAGTGTGGGGGATGTTGTCTGTGCCTAAAATAAGTTCATGTTATTCATCTTGTTAGTTTAATTTCCATAATAGCGGAGCAGGTGCGAATTTTAGACGCGTCACGCACATCTCCGTTTCAAACATGTTTAAACTGTTCAGAATACAAATCCAGGCTCTGTCTCGTTAGACTGGTGTAACTAAAGTTTGTACTGAATGAAACTTTACATTAAACCATGTTGAAAAGTAAAGGATCCGATTAAATCGTTTCCCCCTCATTTACAGTCAGGAGTACAGTGCAGTGCGCGTGGCTCTGGGGTTAATCAAGTTTAATTGTAACACCAATATGTTACTGGACACGCAGGTCTGGTTGGTTAGACCAGTGTTTGAAGTGGAAAACACACACACACACACACACACACACCAATTAAAATAATGCTGATAGCGTGGACTAGAAGCCAGGTGATGGTTTACGTATTTAAATGATGATCAGGCTGCTGTAAAATGTAATCTCCATCCACATCCAGACAGAATCATCCTCTATTCTTTCTCTATTTGCTCTGCTCTTGTCTGGGCTGATCAGCTGATCACGCCTAACTAGCGGCTGATGCACATTTTACGCATTTGGAGAGGTGGACTGGATGCTTTGCGTTTACTGGAAGTTGGTCCACTTAACGCACGGGTGTAGACTAAATATTAATGACAAATAAATGAAAAATTAAATTGTGAGTTTTTACTTCATATTTTAGAAATAAAAATGACGGGGGAAAACATTTATGATGTCTTTTTAAACTAAATTTTCTAGCGCGACCTGCCTGCTTCACTTAAGTCACTGCTTATTAAGGTCCGTCCAAAATTACCGTGGCCCACCCAAAAATGAAAACCTGGCGCCGCGCCAGTTATAAACCTCTGCAAATTGTTGTTCTTCACTTTATCAAACTCAGACTTTGTACAGCTAATGTCAAGATGTAAAATTATGAATTCAGTCGAGTTCTTCCGTCCCTCCCTCTCCTGCTCTCCTGGAAACCCGACATCGGCCGGGAGGTGAAGAAGGAGACGAGGCAAACAGAGTGAGTGCGACGTAAAGAAACCAGACTGGTGTGGAGGTGAGCAAAACAGCTGGAAAAATTGGGTGTTGAATCCCCCACGGGTGCGACGCCCCCGGCTGCTGTCACCTGTTGTGAGCAGCGCTCTGCTGTCTGAGGGTAGGCCCCGCCCACAACGATGTGGCTGCTGCTGTGTTTTCTTTACTGTGGGAAACGGGTAATAATGTCTCTTTGATGGGAACAGGTTGCCGACCCCTGGTATAAGATCTGAGCTGGTAAAACAAAAATCCTCATCAGCAGGCTTTTTTGAAAGTGGGGGGGGACACAGCTGCCAATCACGAATTTTGCCGGGGACATGTCCCCGGCGTCCCCGGTTAAAATGACGCCTATGGTAGGAACTGCATCTGAGCGTGAAACTGGGCCAGGGTGCAGAGCAGAAATGTGTTTATCGCTGTCACATTCTTCGCATTTTATGGTGGACTCACAGGATTTGGCTTGATGAGTTGTAGAGGCGCAGCAGCGAAAACATATGTTGTTTCCTTTTAAGAACCTTTTCCTCTCTTCCAGGAGCAGTTTTCGAAACCCTCTGCATCTCTGAAGAGAATGAGGCTTGTGGTGCATGGGGCATAGCTTCTCGGGATTTCCTATTTTGGGTTCAGGAGCCAAAGATATGTTTGTCTTGTGCACGGCGACAGGTCTCACCTGATTTGCCCTTTCTTTTCTGTAAGAATGTGTGAAAAGATCTGGCTAGTTAAAACTGGGATCATTTCTCTCTTCAGCCTCTCTGCAGATGAATTCTTTGAAGTAGCAGAAAGGAGGAAAGGCAACATGATGATCTCTTTTGTATTTGCACCCGTGTGACAGCCACTTGTCTTGGAGATATAAAGGGAGCTTTTCCACAATTGGCTGCACGCCTCTTGATGTATCAAGATAGGCTAGACCTGGTAGGTAACCCTCTCTTTTAGCAACATCAAGTTCAGTGAGCAAATCAGCTAGTTCTTGCAGTTTTTGACTCTCTCTGTTGTGGATCTTGGGAATACTCTCAAGTTTACCAAACAGAGCTCTTTCTATCACCTCTGGAGCACCATATTTTTTATTTAGTCTTTCCCAGATCATTCTGAGTCCCACATTAGGCTGTCTAATATTCACAGACCGTATTCTGATTGCATGCTCACCAGATTCTTTACCCAGCCATTTTATAAGCAGATCCATTTCTTCACTTGCTGATAGACTCAGACTTTCGATCGTGTTGATGAACGTTTCTCTCCAGGCCTTATAGTGATCGGGTAAGTCATCAAACTTTGTTAGGCCTGAAGAAACCAGCTGGGATTTAGCAAGGAACCTGGCAAGATCTATAGATGAGTCATTATTGTGGGAGCTGTTTAGATGTGGTCGATTGTCGGGCAGTACCTTGTGTTGGAAGTGCTCATCTTCTTGCTGTGGAAAGTTCATATGGAGTGGCTGAGCATTATTTTGAGGGAAGCTGGCTCCGTTGTCGATGAGCTGGGGCTGTGCCTTCTGATTGTAGCTTGGAAATGGAGTGGATGTTGGCGGCAAAGTCGAATCATTCTCTACTTTGGGTTCTTGTGGGAACTGTTCTTGTGTGTGCTGTGTAACATAGTGATCAGTCCTTTTCAATGCACTCTCTGGCAAAGGCAGAAAGTCAAATTCTTTGTTGTTGGGTTCACTCACATCTCCTGCAGCTGCCTCCAACACCTCAGCTTCCGCTTGGGCCGCCTCAGCTTCTTTCTGCAGATTAATATAATCTATCTTGGCTTCTAGTCTGGCTTTTTCGACTCTCAGTTCGCCTTCCTTTTCCGTGAATGCTAGTCTGGTTTTGCCGCCTCTGCTTTGGCTCGCACCCTGGCTGCTTCATAGCTTACTCTGGAGCTTGTTGTCGAGCGTGAAGAGCGTAACCTCTTTGAGCTGTGGCGTGAATAAATAGACCCCGATTCAACTTCATCTCGTGAGCCTTCAGCTCTATCTTCATTTAAGGCTTGTGCTGAGGCGCTTGTGACCTCCATAGTGTGATGCAGACTAACAATCCTTCACTCTTAACTTCCACGTTGCGTGGTCATCCTTTTACTATGCTGTCCTCACTAAAGTTTGTTGCAGGCAACGCAATTTCAGTTATACAGCTAGCTTAACATTCCTTTATTCCCAGCACTTCCTCCTCCAAGAAACAGGCCGCTTGTTGTGTTTGGCAGGATTTAATGATGAAAATAAATTCTCTCTCTTTTTCTGTAAAACTGTGCAAAGAAAAGAATACAAAATACACAATGAAGACATGTTCCATTACACTTGAAGAACAACATTGCTCTAGTAAAAAACACACGACCACAGATGAGGCATCTGCTAAAAAAATATAAGCATCTACCTGCCTCCATATGATTTAACTCAAACAGTGTCAAAACTTACTAATACATATTAAATGTATAGGAACTTACGGATGAAGCCGATATTGTGGACTTTAACACCAGGATTGCAAAGATTGTCATCAGATTACAAATGCTGTCACTTCAGCAGCTAAAAGAACACACTACTTCCTGTAGACCACTTCCTCTACAAAAAAAGGGAACATTCTGCTTAGTTACCACTAGGTGGCAGTAGCACTTCTTAAACAACAACAATATGTCCATTCCATAACAAGCAGTCATGGTTATCCCCTCAAAAAGTTCTGGATGGGTCCCGCCGACCGCCTTGAAAACCATAGCTTTCTCGCTGTGTAGCTCCAAGGACTGTTTGGCTATCGATCAGATGATACCATTGATGAATTTTAATTTGACTGTGCAGCTCAAAGTACTTTTTAAGGCGGGACGCGAATACTGCACCACAAACCTCCGCCTTGACAGCATCACCTTTTTGGTCCAAAGGGGTCAGCTTGGCTTTTAACTCCACCAGCTTTATGATTGGGCTCCGATCTGACTCCCACCTCAAGTACAGAACAGCTCCATAGGCATGCTCGCTACCATCCGAGAAGGTTATGGCTGTTGGATCACCGCTGAAATGCAAGGGGGTTAAAGCTCTGTCATACTGAATCTTATTGAGCTGAGTATATTCTTCAAACAGCCTAATTGCATCCTCTCTGAGATTATCAGAGAGTGCTAAATCCCAGGTATCTTTAACCTGATTACTGGTGAGTCTTGCCTCCTGGAATGCTCTCCGCACCAGAATCGCTCCGTTCTGCTTTGCGGGCGCTACCAAGCCGATTGGGTCATACAGGCCTGATATTTGGCTGAGAAGCTCCCGCCGTGTCAGTGGGTTTGGCGTCTGATCTCTGATTTCACTTTGAGTAAGATTTTTCCCCAATCTCAATTTTTTCTTTCTTTTTGAAAAATTGATGCTGACCATCACATGAAGATTGTCATCTTCTGCAATATATCCCAGCCCAAGTGCTTTGTTTTCTTCCTCTTTCATTTGGTTTGGGAGGATTATAGTTCTCACCTCTGACTTGACTTGCTTGCCAGTGTACTCACTCCTCCCACTTTGACCGGAATATACCCAGGGCTTCAGTTCAAACCCTCCAGCTTTCAGGATCATTTTCACATTAGCTGTGATTTCCCTCAATCGAACTGGGTTATTATGGGACACAAAAATGTCATCAACATAACTGCTGAACTGAAGGACTTTCCGTTCCTCCTGAAGGTGAGAGAAAGGGGGTAAGTTGGCAGTTTCCCTCATTGCCAACTGCGCTATGCATCCTGCTGGCTTATCACCAATGTTGACTCTTGTAATTGCATAGTCTCCAATCTCCTCATTCTCTGAGTCACGCCATAGAAACCTATGTAGATGTAGCTCTTTCTCTTCTAGCCAGACGGAGTTGTACATTTTTCTTATATCTCCAAGTGCAGCATAAGTTCCTTCTCTGAACCTCAAAAGGACAGCACGGATTTGATTTAAGACATCGGGACCTTTCATCAACAAGTCATTCATGCTTACCCCTTGGAACTTCTGACTGCTGTTCCAGACCAGTCGGATGGGAGTCGTCACTGAATGTGGGGTTGGGGCGATGAGATGGCTGATGTACCATACTGGACCCTCCCACCCAGTGATTTCTTCCTGGGTAAGCTTGATTGCAGCTCTCCGATCAAGCATATCATAGACTTGCTCAGTGTAGGCAGTTTTCCACCCAGGCTCTTTGCTCAATTGTTTCTCTGTTTGGAGGAATGTGGCTTCAACTGCTTTCCTGTTTCCAGGTAAGGATGCTGGATCACGCACCCAGGGGTAGCTAGCATGCCAATGGGGTTCATCTGTGTGGTGGTCTCCTTTAACGTAGGTCAGACCTTCTTTCACGGTTTCCAGCTCTCGTTCCTCAGCAAGGGTCATCTCTTTACCACCCGGATGACAACCACCACACCGGCAGCTGCCACACTTTGGTACACAAGCAGCACCAATGCTGTCCCAATGTCACCATTTTAAGAAGTCTTGACTTGTTGTAGCCGTTGTTGACATCTTAACTTGATTAGGGTTCCACTCATTTAAAGGGTGTTTTTGTGGTGTTTTCTGGCCGAGTTCCTGGTACTTGATAGCGGCTGTCCTCATTGACCTTGCGAAGTGTGTCTTTGTCATATGAGCAGTATGCTGTCCTCACTAAAGTTTGTTGCAGGCAACGCAATTTCAGTTATACAGCTAGCTTAACATTCCTTTATTCCCAGCACTTCCTCCTCCAAGAAACAGGCCGCTTGTTGTGTTTGGCAGGATTTAATGATGAAAATAAATTCTCTCTTTTTCTGTAAAACTGTACAAAGAAAAGAATACAAAATACACAATGAAGACATGTTCCATTACACTTGAAGAACAACATTGCTCTAGTAAAAAACACGACCACAGATGAGGCATCTGCTAAAAAAATATAAGCATCTACCTGCCTCCATATGATTTAACTCAAACTGTGTCAGAACTTACTAATACATATTAAATGTATAGGAACTTACGGATGAAGCCGATATTGTGGACTTTAACACCAGGATTGCAAAGATTGTCATCAGATTACAAATCCTGTCACTTCAGCAGCTAAAAGAACACACTACTTCCTGTAGACCACTTCCTCTACAAAAAAAGGGAACATTCTGCTTAGTTACCACTAGGTGGCAGTAGCACTTCTTAAACAACAACAATATGTCCATTCCGTAACAAGCAGTCATGGTTATCCCCTCAAAAAGTTCTGGATGGGTCCCGCCGACCGCCTTGCCCAAGGGTCCATCCCACAAAACAAGGTCCCCCACAACTCTTTTCCTTTGAGGGGCCAACTTCCCTTCCCTGTGGCTGATGAGCAAGTTAATTTCATTTGGTCGATTTAATTCCTCCAAAGATACATCTGGGAAGATTTGTTGGAGTTGCTCTGCTGTAACATGTTTGTGAATGGTTGCAATGTCATCAAGTCCATAACAAACCAATTGGTGTGACTTTATTACTCCTCTCTGGGTCATTACACGAATTTTGAGGAGGTAGCATCTAGTCTTAACATGGATTTTCATGCCGCCCACTCCGTGCACCACAAGTGCAATTTCCTCACTGCAGAGGTTTAATTTTCTTGCCGCTTTATGGGTGATATAATTGGTATCAGAGGCTAAATCAATCAGCATTCCAATCCTTTGCCCATCATTTGCGGTCACTTCCAGAATCATCATGAGCACTGGTGCCTCTTCAAGTCCACTTCCCATTAAGAGATTAGACTGGTCTTTTTTAGCCTTCTGAATTCCACAAGTTTTAGTAACAGCATTAGTAAACACATTTTTACAGTGTTCTGCTAATTCAGGTGAAAGCCTCCTGAGAAATTCTTCCTGGTCTTCAGCATACTTTCTCATGGAATCACTTTCTTCTGCTACAAATCTGTTTTTTCTTTGAGTTGAATTACTCCTTTCAGCATGTGGACACAGATAATAATGGTGATCAGGATTTTCTTCACCTTTACAGCTTTGATTTCGGCACAAGTAGGTTGGTTTGCAGTACTGTCTTTTGTCATGAACCTCCATACATTTCATGCATGCTCCAGTTTTCCTCAAAGCATCCTTCTTCTGCGCTAGCGTTAGTGTTTGGAATTTCTTACGGAAGTAAAGTCTTCGTTTATGTTTTGGATCTCCACAAACAACGCAACCAACGGAGTCGCCTTCCGATGCAGCTGACTTTGTCCTGGCAAGTCTTGGTTCTGACCTGACTCCTTTTCTACTTGGCTCCTCTTCCTTTAATTGTTCGAGTTGTTCTAGTTGCTCATAGATGTCCTCTTGTTTTTTCAGAAATGCCAACAGATTGTCGAATGGATTTGCCGATGCTACAGAGTTCTTTTTGTCAGCTGCATAAACAAGCCATTCCTTTTTCAAACTTTCCACAAGTTTTGTTTCTATTGATTTGGTCACAAGAGGGTTTTTTATTGCTCCAGTGTCCCCAAGGTCACTCAGATCTTCAAGTGCCTTCTCTACAGCCTGGATCAACTCAACGATGCGTCTTGGTTGGTGACCTCTCACTGTGGGGATTCTCTGTAGCTCCTCAACTATTTCAATGATGATGGCTGTCCGGTTCCCAAACCGGTTCTCAAGGACACGGAAAATATCATCAGATGTATTGTAGGAATTGAGACGCAGGTCCTTAGACAGTTTTTCACTAATGCTATCAAGTAGTTGTGCTTTCTTTACTTCTTTTGAACCTGTTGGTTCTCCTTGTTTTTGCAGTGCCTCCCAGTCCTTCCTCCATCGACAGAAGTCACGTTTATTTCCTGTGAACTTGGGGAGAGACGTTGGTTTTAATCTGATGATTAGCAGAGGTTGATTTGGAAAATTCATCATTTGACCATCTTTTCCTTCATCATCCTTTGATTCCATTTGAATAAATTCTGCAGTTCGTGAAACCAATTTTGGGAGTATGAGGTCCAGGTCTCTTAATCGTATCTGAAGCTCCTCTTGAACATCACGAGGGATCCATCTTCTCCATCGAGAATATGCTTCCTTTGCAGATTTCAAAAGCATTTGTAAGTGACTGAGGATGAAATCATTTGCAGCCTTCCCCGCCTCGGGCTTTATGGTGGTAGCATATGTACTTTGGTCCTCTGCTACTTGGATTTCAGTTCCTAGTTCAGCTTTTCCATACATCCTCCACAAAGTTTCTTGGATGGATGTTTTGACCTGCTTCAGTCTTTCCTCACAGTCTTTTGTCGCTTCATCTAGGTCTGCTTGTTGATCAGAGGTCAATTCAGGTTCATCTTCATCCAGTCCATCTTCTGTTTCTGCAAGAAGTCCAGCACCAACCTCGTCGTTTGCAGTCATAACTTTTTCAGCTTCTAGGGAAATTTTATTAAAATTCTCCTCAAGCTCTTTCTCGGACATGTCCTGAAGCTGTCTGGTTATGTTGTTAGCTAGACGGGTGAAGGATCTTTTTGCTGATGTCCTTTCCGCTTTTAGTTGTTTAACAGACTTTTTGGCTGGTTTTCTATCCATCTTGATGCTGAATCTTCAGTGAGTTTTCCCCACCAGTTACAAAGTGGAGTTTACTCCGGTTTTATACTGGTTTTTACTGCTGGTTTTTACTGTCAAGTCTTGCCTTAACTTGTGTAGAATCCCCGCTTGAAAGGGATGGCAGAGTCTTTGCAGTTTTATATGACTGGGCTTTACTCAAGGACCACACAAGTATTCCTTGTCGTCTTCATTTTATTTTGTTGTTTTGTAGAAGGCTTAGGATTGTGGTTGGTCTTGTGCAGGTAAAAACCAGCTGCCTTCCTGCTGCTTGAATCAAGACTCTGCCAGCTCCACACAGGCTTGCCACATAAGCAAAAGTGCTTCACATGGACCAAGGTTTGGTACCTGTGATTGTCTGATTACTAAAACTGGGCGTCGGCTGGTGCATCACCTTTTATAGTCCTGATCCTACCACTGCCAAACCAAGTTCCACCATAATTGTTTCCAACTAATTTACATTTAAGCAAACATTACTTCCCCATTTATCTTATTTTATTAGACTTTAAAAGCATATATATTATTTTATTTTTTATTTTTATTTTTTAGATTTTTTTTTTAAATTTTTTTTTTAACAAAACACACCGTGACAACGTTTTCAGAAGAAGGGGCATCTGTAAGTTCAAGAAGAGGCCCAAGGGCTTTGCTGACAGAATCTAAAATGTCAATATCCTGCCAAGTAGGCACCAGATGCCTGGTTGACCTGTCAGCGGCCAGGATTTGCGAAATGGCTTTTTCTTGCGTAAGGATTCGCTGGATCATCTTTTGCCTTGATCCCCATCGTGTTGGCGATTCAGTCACAAGTTTGTGTGGTGGAAGGCCAAGTTCTTCTTGAGCATTTTTGAGTGCTCGCTGCTTTTTCCAGCTGTGCGAAAAAACACTCATGATCTTCTTACAGACTCCCACAGCTTTGTTAATCCTGGTGTCCCTCGTGCTTCTCTCTATAAAACAACAAAGAAACAAACAAAACAACAGAAAGATTAAGAAAAAAGTTAAGGTTAGTTTAAATTAAAATAGATGTAACAAAAAATGTTTAAAAATTGCATTTAATATTCAGTCTTAATGCATATAATATGAAGTTTATATGTGCATTTAATATAAAAGGTTAATTTGTTTAAGCCTTCACACCAGTAGTCGATTTGGATTCAACATTCAGCTGAGACACGGTTCTTGAAATAGTAAATGTGGTTATCAATTAAAAAAACTCTCCAAGTTTGCAAAAAATGTTAACTGTTGCATTTGACTATTGAATAGATTTACTCTGATAATCATAGCATTATACATGAGAAAGGTCAAATGGCATAGTTTGGCAGTGGCACTTCCATTTTAGAGACTTGGCCTGAACTTTATACATAAAAACCTGATATTGTCTCCGAAATTGTTGATCCTCCGTTTATTAGAATTGAAATTTGTAAGTCAAGATGAGCAAGCCTCCTAAAAAGAAGCTCAGGGAAATTGCATTATATATTTCCATTAGCTCATGTCTACTATAAACATTAGCTAAAAGAAATAATTACTGTTCAAAACACTGCCTATCGCCTTGTCACATTACTAATCCAGAATACAATTCATAAACACAGTTAATATTAAACTCATGTTTGCTCAGTGTGCATGCATTAAATATAGAATAAACTTACCGATAGCAATGTGTTGATAATAGGGATGCACCGATACGATACTGGTATCGGTATCGGCACCGATACCCATACCAATATCAGTATAGGTATCTGTAAAAGTTAACCGATGCCAGGAACCGATACGATTGCAGTTGCTTGAAAATGGCTTCATTGTAACTTGTCATTTCTGTTCACCTAATATTTTAGTTTTGTGATGATTTCCATTCATATATTTTACTTTTTATCCACCTTACAGCCATTTCCTGTTGAAAGACAAAATAAAATCTGTATTCCAAATCATTGCATTTTTTGTGTGGTAGAAGTATCGGTATTGGTAATCGGTATCGGCGAGTACTCAGATCCAAGTATCGGTATCGTATCGGTTTGGAAAAAAGTGGTATTGTTGCATCCCTAGTTGACAATGGCCAAAGCAGGAAAATCTTGTCCACTTGTTTAGAGAGACTGCTTTTACTATATTGGCCTCACTGTCTGTTGTTAGGCACACTTGGTTCTCATCATTTAAATCCCATTCTTGAAGAAACTGCTTCAAGCCACTCGCAATGTTTTCCCCAGTGCGATCCTCTGGAAAGAAACTTGTCTGGAGAAAACGACTATTCAAACTCCAGTCACTTGCAATGAAGTGGACCGTAAGGCTGATGTACGGCTCAGTCGCTCTGCTACTCCACATATCTGCAGTTGAAGCATAACAATCCACTGTAGACAGCGATGTTTTTATCTTACCGCGGCACTCTTCATATCACGCTGGCAGGGCTGTTTTGAAAAAGTATTTCCGCAAGGGCATGTTGTATCTTGGGTCCAGTTTATGAATCATTCGCTTGAATCCTTCTTTTTCCACCGCTTGGAACGGCAACATATCTTTAACGTTAACAAAACGTCACTGCGTCCGTCAGTTCGTTCCATCATTTACTTTTCTTATCGTAAGGGACGGCATTAGCAAAAGTGCTGGTAATTTTCATCTGCGTGGGGGTTGTCTTACTCCGCCTTGGTCCACTCGTAGTTGATGCCTCCTTTGCCTCACATATCTTGAGACTTTCCTCATACTCTGGTTTGTGTTTGTGTTTGAGGTGGTGGAACAAGTTGGATGTGTTTCCATCCTTCGAAGCCACAGTTTTTCTGCAAACTTTGCATAACACCGTAGTCTGCTCCTCATCTGCTTTTAGGTAACCAAAAAAGTTCCAAATTGCTGAGGTAGCTCCTCGCTTTTTAACAAGCTCCTTCTCAGCGTCGCCTCCGCCTTCCGCTGTGCTTGTTTTCACTCTGCTCGTGAACCAGGCACAAAACTACGTCATCAATGGGACCTATCATTATTATCGCGAGAAGTCAAAATTTTATTGTGAGGAGAATTTTCAACGGTATATCACAAACAATATCACCCATCCTTACTTACTAGTTGGTTTTAGAGGTATGGTGTGAATTAAGGTTTAGTTAAGGTTATGGTTAGGAATCAGTAAAAAGGGTGGCGAACATTCTACAGTTTATTGAGGAGGTCAAAGGGTGGATGGCTGCAAAATTTTTGAGCATAAATGAGAGCAAAATGGAATTAATCTACTTTAAACCTAATGGGGCATCAACCATCTCCCCTTCTCCTTTGGACCTGTTTCACCTGTTCCTATGAAGGTCACCACTGACTTAGGTGTGAAGGTTGATGCAGAGCTGAAGTTCGATAAACAGATCAACTGTGTGGTGAAGTCCTGCTTCTTCCAACTAAGGAAGCTGGGCTGAGTCAAGTCGGTTCTGGTGAGAAGTGATCTGGAAGACTCATTCATGCGTTCATCACCTCAAGGCTTGACTTCTGTAATATGTCTGGGTGAGTCAGGGTTGTATCAATAGATGTTAGTTAGTCCAAAATGCTCCGGCTCATTTGCTAACGTGCACTTGCAGGCATGAGCATGTAATCCCTGGTGTTGCCTTCTCTGCACTGGATTCCAGTTGCTTTTAGAGTTTGTTTTAAATATTGGTGTTGGCGTACAAATCGTTGAATGGACTGGCTCCTTCCTATCTATCGGACATGCTCGTGGCGTATGAGCCAACTCGCCGGTTGAGGTCGGCTGACCAGCAGCAGTCGGTGGTTCCAAGAACAAGTCTGAAGCTGGGAGGAGACCCTTTTCCGCTGCTGCGCCTGGACTTTGGAACCAGCTTCCACGCAATATTAGACAAGCATCTTCTCTGGTCATTTTTAAGTTGCTCCCATCGACATATAAATATTGGACAATGGGTTTCCATAGACTCCAATAACACATTTTTGAAGATAAATGGGAGGTGGCCACCACCGCCATTTTGACCGTGTCACAGGTTTCGTCAAGCCCAGACAATTCCACAAAAGGGAAGAGAGGTGGAGTTTTAAACTATCACAGCTTTATTAAAACATCTTTTATTGTGGTAATCGATTGCAGGATTCCAATTGCGTTTGACCTGCTGGTGATTAAGAGGAAGTGGAAAAGTTTCACCATCTGGTCGGCTGTTACTCTTCTTCTTCTGCTGGTGGGAATCATTTAAGGAATGCATGGAAAACAAAAACATACAAATGCTCATGAATCAGCTGTGGATTTTTTCATTGGCGCAAATTCATTGTTTATCCCTCCCACTGTCTTCATGGGTGACCCCGCCAGGAAAGTTGACCATTGAGCAGGATTGATGGTTTATCCCTTGAGGCAGGGGTGAGGAGTGAGCACCACTTCACCATTTTCACATAAACCATCAATCCTGCTCAATAGTCAACTTTCCTGGCGGGGTCATCCAATAGGACAGTGAGAGGGTTAAATAAACTGTTTAACTTAATATGATTTATTTCATTCAAGGGCCAGATAAAATCACTGAGGGCTGCCAGCAGCCCACAGGCCACACTTTTGACATCCTTGGTTAACAAGACGGAGATTGATCCACTTTTTCTTCTTCTGTGGTTGTCAGGTCCCCTTGGTGACAGTAGACTCTCTGTTCTATGGCAAACTAGTGATCGCTCCACTCAACATCCTCCTGTACAACGTGTTCACCCCACACGGACCTGATCTGAATGGTAACCTACAAAACACTTAACATTATTTCATACTGGTGTCAAAATCAGTCCTGAAATTTGATCAGAGTTGAGCTGAGCAGGATTTGGAGTCTTATTTCCTGATATTTGGATAATTTTCCTCTGATTGGATAACAGCAACGCGACTCTACCACTGACTGTTTGCTCTGCTACATTGATATTTTATCTCAACAAATAGCACAAGCCTGGAGTTCTGCTGTGTGGTGGATTTGCTAACGCTAACCGTTAGCTTCTGCTAAATGTTCTCTGCTGCTTCTTGGATGCTAAAACAACAGCCGTCCCCGTCACAAGTTAAGATGGGTGAAAGTTTCACCGTCTATTTTCTAGGAGACTGTTTTCATGTCCAGGCTGCATGAAAAACAACCAGTGACTAATTATAATCAAAAATAATAATTACAAATTGGTTTTCATCAAAGTACAACTTAAATAAACCATCTTAGATGTTGTATTTTAGAAGTTTTTAGGTTTTCCTAACAGGGTAACAGCAACTTCTTGTGCAAATCGTGACATATTCCTCTGAAGCAGGCTGGTGTAACATACTTTTCTAGTAAAACTTCAGACATATTCAATAGTTTTATTCTAAATGCACCTGTTTGGCTGTTCTGTGATTTTTCTGGGGTATTTTTAATGATTGGTTTCACTCCACTCCTAGGTACGGAGCCATGGCATTTCTACTTCACTAATGGCGTCTTGAACTTTAATCTGGTATTTGTTCTGGCACTGTTTTCCCTGCCGCTCACTGCTCTCATGGAGACGCTGTCAGGGTTCCCACGCGTCCTGGAAAACCTGGAAAATGATAGTCCAATTTTCCAGTCATGGAAAACACATGGAAAATGGGGGGAATTGCAAAATGTCCTGGAAATGTTTGAGTTGTCCTGGAAAGTAATTTTCCATCCTTGTGGATAAACAGACGGATTAAACATTTTGGGCAATATTGGGCTGTAGCGCTTCTCCTTTAATTTCTGCATCTAGCTGGCACAGCGCCCCACATGACGCTTCCAACCAATCAGATTGCATAATCCCCCTCAGTTCCAGTTCCACTTCTGTTTTTCCAACTGTCTTTTTGGCTAGATTTACAGATTTTTCACCCCTAGATTTATTTCTCTAAAGAAGGGCCAAAAGTAGCGACTCGGTTCGCGAGTATTGCGTTATCGCAGTTTATAGAGCGAGAGGTTTTTCTCCTTCTCTCTGTGTAGTGATACCTATGGTGGCTCTGCCCACAAGGGGGCAGTATTAGATAATCTATTTAAGGGTAGAGGTGAGCACTGATGAGAGAATGATGTACAGCTGGAGAAGGCACACAATAAACATCTTTTGTGAAGAACCTGAAACTTGGTGCATACTTCCAGAAACATTACATGGTACCAGGAGTGGGATGCTGCCATGGATAGTGTACGGCCTCCAGAAGCTGTTGTCTGGACTGGAAATGTGGATTGTGAATGGCGTTCGTTCAAGCAACGCTTCATGCTGTATTTGCAGGCTGTTGGCCTGGATAGCAAGCCTGATGTTCGCAAGATTGCTCTGTTGCTTACAGTGGCAAGACCCCGCGCTGTGGAGGTGTTTAATACCTTTGTCTTTGAGGATGAGGAGGACCGACACAAGTTTGACGTTGTGTTGCAGAGGTTTGATGATCACTGCTCACCGAAGAAAAATGAGACATTCGAGAGGTACGTGTTTCGTGCACGTTTGCAGCAGCAGGATGAAAGCTTTGATGTCTTCCTGACGGATTTGAAGTTAAAGGCACGGACGTGCAATTTTGGAATTCTTCAGGATTCGCTGATCAGAGATCAAGTTGTGTTTGGAATACATGATACAAAAGTGAGAGAAAAGCTGCTGAGAGAGACTGATCTTACGTTGATTAAAGCTGTGGATATTTGCCATGCGTGTGAAATAGCCCGGCACCATGTGAAAGCTTTTGGTGATGGAGCGGGGGAGCGGGGAATGGAGCCTGATGTTGCAGCTGTTTCATGCCAACGGAAATGTGGACAGGACAAGGAGAGGTCGTTTTCCTGTCGAAGATGTGGGACGCGACATGCACTGAGACAATGTCCCGCATTTGGCAAGATGTGTAACAGCTGTAAAGGACTTAATCATTTTTCCAAATATTGCTTTTCTAAAAAGAAGCCTGAAAAGCATGATCCTGTACACACTGTGGAAGAAGCTTCCCTGAGCGAGACTTTCTTTGTGGGTCTTGTGGAACGTGATGCTGACGTGTCTCCATCTGCTGTGACGTGCGGCGTGAAGGTGGATAAATGGACAGTGCCACTGCTTGTGAATGGAACTGTTTTTCCTGTGAAGTTGGACACTGGGGCGAAGGCTAATTTGATAAATGAGCGTGATATTGAAGCCATGGATGTGAAACCGCTCATTCGTCCGGCATCTAGCACCCTCAAAGCCTACAATGGCCAATCCATCATCACCAAAGGCAAGTGTACTCTCACAGTACACGTTAAAGGTAAAGAACACGACTTGGAGTTTATAGTTGTGCCGGAAGGTCATGATTCTTTGATAGGAGATGAAGCATGTGAACGGCTAGGTTTGGTCCATAGAGTGTATCATGTCAACGGGGATCCGCACAGCAGCGCAGAAACTATTGTTGGCCAATACCCGGATGTATTTGAGGGTTTTGGGGCCTTGCCCTACACATATAAGATACATCTCAAGGACAATGCCAGACCTGTTGTTCATGCTCCTAGGCGAGTTCCGGGTGCCCTGAGGTGCAAACTGAAACACGAACTCGACCGGATGACCCTGTTGGGAGTCATACGGAAGGTGGAGGCTCCGACTGAGTGGGTTAATTCCATGGTTTGTGTCAAGAAGCCTAATGGTGACCTGAGGATCTGTATGGACCCTAAGGATTTAAATGATAACATCAAAAGGGAACATTACTTACTTCCTACCAGAGAGGAAATTGTAAGTGAGATGTCTGGTGCAACGTTATTTTCTAAATTGGATGCATCTCATGGGTTCTGGCAGATTAAGTTGGAGGATGAGAGCTCCAAATTATGTACTTTTAATACTCCCTTTGGGCGGTAACAGTTTCTGAGGATGCCATTTGGAATTACTTCAGCCCCTGAAGTGTTTCATAGAACTATGGAGTACATCCTTGAAGGGCTCGACGGGGTACGGGTGTATGTGGACGATATCTTCATCTGGGGGGCAACTGTGGAGCAACATAATGAAAGACTCGTTAGAGTACTACAGAGAATCCGGGCAAATGGGCTGAAACTGAATAAAGCAAAATGCCAGTTCGGTGTCAGAGAAATAGTTTTCCTTGGAGACCAACTGTCTGGGGCAGGTGTCAAGCCAGATGACAGGAAAATTAAAGCAATACTGGAGATGCCTTGTCCTGCAGATAAAAAAGCAGTTCTCCGAGCCCTTGGAATGATTAACTTTGTTGGAAAGTTCATTCCCAATCTGTCTTCGAAAACATTGCACCTGAGACAGTTGCTGCATGAGAAACAGGAGTTCTCGTGGACTGGTGATCATGATGGTGAGTGGAAGCAACTTAAACACATCCTTACCTCTGAACCAGTCCTGATGTTTTATGATCCCCAGAGACAGACAAAGATTTCCACAGATGCATCGACCCATGGGATTGGAGCCGTGCTCCTGCAGCATGATGGGGATGACTGGAGACCAGTTGCTTATGCATCACGAGCGATGACTGCGGCTGAATGTCGTTATGCACAGATTGAAAAGGAGTGCTTGGGACTTGTGTATGGTTTTGAGAAATTCCATAACTTTGTGTATGGTCTCCCCAGGTTTTTGGCTGAAACGGATCACAAGCCTTTGGTATCCATTGTAAAAAAGAATCTTAGTGACATGTCACCCCGCCTTCAACGGCTCATGATGAAGCTTCTCAGTTATGATTTTGAGCTCATCTACACACCAGGGAAACAGATTGTTTTTGCTGATGCTCTGTCCAGGGCTGTTCCGCTGCATGGTGCCCAGAATGTGGGGTCCATTCAGTTAGATGTGGAGGTCCATGTGGATATGATTAAAGAGTCCCTTCCTGTGACTGACAGAAAGTCTAAGCGGATTGCTGATGAAACTGCCAAGGATGAGATCCTCCAGAGAGTTATGAATAAACTGCAGGGTGAATGGCCAAAAGGGGAATGTCAGCAGTACTTTAACATCCGAGCAGAGCTGAGTGTCGTTGATGGACTTCTACTCAGAGGACAGAGGATAATAATTCCAACGTCTATGAGACCTGAGATTCTGCAGAGGCTGCATGAGGGGCATCTGGGCAGGGAAAAGTGTAAAAGACGAGCAAGGTCAGCGGTTTATTGGCCAGGAATCAACACTGATATTGACAGAATGGTTTCAGGATGTGGGACCTGTCTGAAGTATCACATGACACAAACCAAGGAGCCGATGGTGCTCACCGATCTACCTGAAGAGCCTTGGCACAAGGTGGGAACTGATTTGTTTCATTTGGATGGAAGACATTACTTATTAGTTATTGACTATTATTCCAATTATCCGGAAGTGGTGGTCCTCCCCAATATTTCTGCTGTTACTGTAATTTCGTCTTTGAAATCAATTTTTGCCCGACAGGGGATCCCTCATGTTGTGTACAGTGACAATGGACCGTGTTACAGCTGCCAAGAGTTTCATGAGTTTGCTGTGGTTTATGACTTCCTGCATATCACCTCGAGCCCTCTGTTTCCTCAGTCGAATGGGAAGGCCGAGAAGGGGGTCCAGATCGTGAAACATCTTCTTAGGAAGGCGAAAGACAGCCATGCTGACCCCCATTTGGCTCTATTGAATTATAGAGCCTCACCCCTTGAACATGGTGTGTCCCCTGCTGAACTTCTGATTGGACGAAGATTGAGGACCACTCTCCCATTCCGTGATGCCCATGGGGTACCCCAGGATCTGGGGTTCCAAAGAAGGTCTCTGCAGCTGAGACAGAAGAGGAACTATGACAAGTCAACCAGATCACTGGAGCCGCTGGTCCAGAATGATACAGTGAGAGTTGGGGATTCTGGTCGCTGGAGTAGGAGAGCTGCTGTTTTGGGGACAGTTGGTCCTAGATCCTATGTGGTCAGGACTGAAGATGGCCAGACATTGAGGCGCAACCTGGGACGTAATTTTGGGGGGGGACGGGTGGGACATGTCCCCCCCACTTTTTCAAAAGGCAGTTTTGGTCCCCTGCACTTTTTTCCGTCCAAAAACAATGTTACGCTCCATTAAATGGATTTGGTTGAGCACTAGGACCGAAACGGAAACCGCTTTACTATTAGACCCGCCCAAAAGCTAATCTATTGGCTCTGCTGATACTTGCTAACGTTTTATTGGCTGTTGCTGCTGTCACTCAAGTTGTAAACAGTCAGAACGTGCTCACGTTGTTTTGCTAGTTTGGAGCCGCTAGGGAACACCGGTACTGAGTCACATCGTCAACTAGACGCTGTGTAATATCAGAGCTCAGCTCAGCTTCCATTACACAACATTTGAATAAGTGTTCATTTGTGAGTCTTTGGTAGTTAGGCACATGGAGGCAGCATGTCAAGAAAACGAAAAGTGGATATAAGAGACTTCTTTCAAAGTCAAAACGTAAGTTGGAACATGTGACACCCCTGCATTAAGCTCAGGCTCACCTCCTCCTTCACAAACATACTCAAAACTAACTTTTACAAACTCATCTCCTCCACATAACTGACTCCTCAGACACAATTTATTCATATTATTATAATTATTTTTTTTATTATTACTATTATCATCATAATTATTATTACTACTAGTAGTAGTAGTAGTAGAAGTGTAACTTCAAAACTTTTATCATTTAACTTTATTGTAAACTTATCTATTGCAATGCATATTTTCACATTAAAAAGCTCTGAAAAATGAACAGTATCATCATCGTCAACAGATTTTTTTAAGCTTAATGTCAAAGATGTACACTTTTCATTAGATTTATCTTATTTTTTCCATTTATTTTTTGTGTGTTGAAATGCAACAACTGTTTAAACACTTTTAAGGGGAAAAACATATTTAATATGTTTTTATACACTCAAATGTTAGGGTGATGATCATGTGTAAAACATTAGTTCAGCATGTCCTCTAACACAACAAATGAACAAACGGCCAGATCTCAGGAGGGACCGTTTATGTATAAATAATTTTTATACTTTTGACTAGGCCTGGGAAAGTAACACATTTTGCTGGACGATATTTTGTCCAACAAATTGTTGATGATAAACGATATTGTCAACATTATCTAGACCAAAATAACCACTAATATAATGTTAATATATCATAATAATGCAAGTACACCCTTTAAAATGCAACAAAGAAACCTTCATTTAACATTGAAATGTCCAGAACCAGAACTTCTAAATGAATAAAAATAACAAACAAAAATTAAATAAAAAAGGAATCTCACTCCCTGTTAGAAAATGTTGCACCAAAAACAATAAAAAAAGACCCAAAATAATAAATACAATGGCCTATCCATTGTCAACAGCCAAAACTGCACTTCAATAATGATAATAAATAAAAATAATAATAGAGTTGTAAATTTTTGAACTTTGATATATATATATATATATATATATATATATATATATATATATATATATATATATATATATATAGAGGATGGAAAAATTATTGAGATGGGCACGTGACGTGTCAAGGGGTCTTTACATAACACCCCCCACCCCAAATCCGCACAAGCCTGCTGTGTCCCCCCCACTTCTGAAATCAAAATTTCGTCCCTGGGCGCAACCGTCGGGACTTGTTGAAGACACAAGAGACTCTTGTGGGACAGAAGACACAAGAGACTCTTCAGGGACGGGACTGTGACGATGGTTCGTCTCTTGTTGTTGGGCCGAACGCGCAGCCCGGCTTGTCAGCAGGGATGGCTGTGCAAGACAGTGCCCCGTCAGCGGAGGGAGCCATATCTGAGCCTGTATCCTGTGGGCTCAGGAGGACAACGCGCATCATTAAGCCTCCGGAGAGATTGAATCTTTAGTAGGGCATAAACTGAAGAAAAAAAACTCAATACAACACAAGAAGCAACACAATACGTTTTTTTTTTGTGTGTGACAGGGGGATGTAGTGATACCTATGGTGGCTCTGCCCACAAGGGGGCAGTATTAGATAATCTATTTAAGGGTAGAGGTGAGCACTGATGAGAGAATGATGTACAGCTGGAGAAGGCACACAATAAACATCTTTTGTGAAGAACCTGAAACTTGGTGCATACTTCCAGAAACATTACACTCTGTTGAGTGACAAAGGAGCAGCGGAGAGCTTTTGTTTTTTTCACTCATGCGATGAGACGAGCGAACATGAGGAGAGCTTCGGGATAGCAACGGAAAGCAGGTAGTCTACCGGACCCGCGCTCCACTCAGTAATTCATACTTGTTCTATCGTCCAACAGCAGAAACAAAAATATGTGAATGATAAAAATGTCATGAATTCGATTCTATCAAAATACTAAGTATGTGCTCAGAGGACAGAGCCTCAGCTGTTCATACTGTTTTTAGCTAGCTACACAGACCGCAGCCAGGAGGCAGTGAGAACTGGACTGGCATGGTCATTTGAACGAAGTTGTTAACGTAATTAAATTGAATTCAACACGGCTAAATTAATAACTAGAATGATTTTAAGTGGTAACTATATATTTATCATAGTAATGTTACGTACAGTCCAGACTGAAATGGTAGCGAACAACTACAAGTACTTATCTCTGAGGTAGAAAAAAAATTTTTTTTCAGGTCCAATATGTCTGTGGTGTTAGCGGGAGATATTAGCCTAGTCATCTACCCTGAATCTTGTTTCTGGATGACTGGACTAACCTAAAATGACCAATACTGGAACTACAAAATGCAGTTTAACATCCAACTATGTGGAATAAGCAGTAAAGTGTAATGTGGTGTGTACAATAAGTATAATACATAGAATATGAAAGATATGAAAGCGCTAAGGTTTGAAAAGTAGGCCTAATTTATTGAATAAACAGTCAATATAAACAGTAACAATCTTTCAAAATATGTCTTTGTGTCCTTTATAGGCAGGAGTGAGTGATGTCAGGAAGACAGTGCCAATTCAAAACTTTTCAAAACTGGCTTTTTGTTAGCCCCAAGACTCTCTGCCTGTGTGTTGGGGTTTACCCCAGTGGACGAGAGGGTAGCTTCCCTGTGCCTTCGGGTCGGGGAACGGGTCCTGACTGTAGTTTGCGCTTATGGGCTAAATACCAGTTCAGAGTACCCACCCTTTTTGAAATCCCTGGGACGAGTGCTAGATAGTGCTCCATCAGGGGACTCCATTGTCCTGCTGGGGGACTTCAATGCTCACCTGGGCAATGACAGCATGACCTGGAGGGGTGTGATTGGGAGGGACGGCCCGCCTGATCTGAACTCGAGTGGTGCTTCATTATTGGACTTCTGTGCAAGCCGCAGTTTGGCCATAACGAACACCATGTTCGAACATAAGGATGCCCATCGGTACACTTGGTACCAGGGCAGCCTAGGTCGCAAGTCGATGATAGACTTTGTAGTCTTATCATCTGACCTACGGCCGTATGTTTTGGATACCCGAGTGAAGAGAGGAGCGGAGCTGTCAACTGATCACCACCTGGTGGTGAGTTGGATCAGATGGCAGGGGAAGATGCTGCGTAGACCTGGCAGACCCAAACGCATAGTGAGGGTCTGCTGGGAACGCCTGGCAGAAGAACCTGTCAAGACGGTCTGCAACTCCCACCTCCGGCAGAGCTTTGACCATGTCCCGAGAGCAGTGGGGGACGTTGACTCCGAGCGGGCCTTGTTCCACTCTGCGATTGTTGAGGCGGTTGTTGCTAGCTGTGGTCGCAAGGTGGCCGGTGCCAGTTGTGGTGGTAACCCCCGTACCTGCTGGTGGACACCAGAGGTTCGGGGAGCCGTCAGGCTGAAGAAGGAGGCCTACAAGGCGTGGCTGGTCTGTGGGTCTCCGGAGGCAGCAGACAGGTACCGGATATCCAAGCGGGGTGCAGCAGTGGCAGTTGCCAAGGCAAAATCTCGGGCGTGGGAGGAGTTTGGTCAGGCCATGGAGAAAGACTATCGATCGGCTCCAAAGAGGTTCTGGCAAACTGTCCGGCGCCTCAGGAGAGGAAGGCAGCAACTTGCTCACACTGTTTACAGTGGGGATGGGGAGCTGCTGACATCAACTGGGGCTATGGTCGGACGGTGGAAGGAATACTTTGAGGAGCTCCTCAATCCCACCTACGCGCATTCCGAGGAGAAACCAGAGCCAGGAGACATGGGGATGGACTGTCCAATCTTGGGAGCAGAAGTTGCTGAGGTAGTCAAACAACTACACAGCGGCAGAGCCCCAGGGGTGGATGAGATTCATCCTGGGTATCTCAAGGCTATGGATGTTGTAGGGCTGTCGTGGTTGACATGTCTCTGCAACATTGCGTGGTCATCGGGGGCAGTTCCTGTGGAGTGGCAGACTGGGGTGGTGGCCCCCATCTTTTAGAAGGGTGACCAGAGGGTGTGTTCCAACTATAGGGGGATCACACTCCTCAGCCTCCCTGGAAAAGTACTGAAGAGGAGGGTCCGATCGATAGTCGAATCTCAGATTGAGGAGGAGCAATGTGGTTTTCGTCCTGGCCGTGGAACTGTGGACCAGCTCTATACCCTTTTAAGGGTGATGGAGGGGGCATGGGAGTTTGCCCAACCAATCCACATGTGTTTTGTGGATTTGGAGAAGGCTTATGACTGTGTCCCCGGGGGCACTCTGTGGGGGACGCTCCAGGAGTATGAGGTGGGTGGCTTTCTGTTAAGGACCATTCAGTCCCTTTACCAGAGGAGCGTGAGTTAGGTCTGCATAGCTGGTAGTAAGTTGGACCTGTTCCCGGTGAGGGTTGGACTCCGCCAGGGCTGCCCTTTGTCACCGGTTCTGTTCATTACCTTTATGGACAGAATTTCTAGACGCAGCCGTGGTGTGGAGTGTGTCGAGTTTGATGGCAGGAGAATCTTGTCTTTGCTTTTTGCGGATGATGTGGTCGTCCTAGCTTCATTCAGCTCTGACCTTCAGCTCTTGCTGGGTAGGTTCGCGGCCGAGTGTGAAGCGGCTGGGATGAGGATCAGCACCTCCAAATCTGAGACCATGGTTCTTGACCGGAAAAGGGTGGCTTGCCAACTCCGGGTCGGGAGAGAGGTCCTACCTCAAGTGGAGGAGTTTAAGTATTTCAGGGTTTTTTTCACGAGTGAGGGTAGGAGGGATCGGGAGATCGACAGGCGGGTTGGTTCGGCGTCTGCAGTGCTGCGGACGTTGAGCCGATCTGTCGTGGTGAAGAGGGAGCTGAGCCAGAAAGCCAGGCTTTCGATTTACCGGTCAATCTACGTCCCAATCCTCACCTATGGTCATGAGCTTTGGGTAATGACCGAAAGAACGAGATTGCGGATACAAGCGACCGAAATGAGTTTCCTCCATAGGGTGGCCGGGCTCAGCCTTAGAGATAGGGTGAGGAGCTCGGACATTCGGGAGGGACTCTGAGTAGAACCGCTGCTCCTCCAGATCGAAAGGAGTCAGTTGAGGTGGTTTGGGCATCTGGTCAGGTTGCTTCCTGGACGCCTCCGTGGGGAGGTGTTTCGGGCATGTCCTGCCGGCAGGAGGCCCCCGGGTCGACCCAGGACACGCTGGAGAGGTTGCATCTCCAATCTGGTCCGGGAACGCCTTGGGGTCCTGGTGGAGGTGGCTGGGGAGAGGACGGTCTGGAGCTCCCTAGTTGGGATGCTGCCCCCGCGACCCAGACCCGGATAAGCGGAGGAAGACGACGACGACGATTTTATTCAGCACAGTGGATTAACCTGGTTCAGTTGCTGAGCAGAACAAAAACAGGACATGGAGATGACTTGATGATGCCACAATGTCACACCTCTGGTATGAACTAAAGTAGAGAATAACTTCTGTTTTAGTTGTGTTGCATTGTAAGTAGAGGAAAGCAGGTGGGCTTGTGAAAGACAAAAATCTTTCCACAACTATATTGTCAAAATAACGGTGTGGGTAGGTACAATATCATATCTGTTTCTAAATATATCGGGATATCGGCAAACCGCAGTTATGATAACTTGACTTGTACACTGAAAAAGTCTTGAAAATGTCCTGGAAAAGTCCTGGAAAATTATTTCAAGAAAAGAGTGGGAACCCTGGCTGTTGCACAGGGTCAATGGTGAGGACTGGCTGTTTTTATGAGCTGTGAGTCACAAGAGGCTCTCAGAAGCTGCACAGAGCAACAAACGGCCCTCTGTGGATATTTAATTGAATCATTTGTTTGCGCACTTTAATTCACTCCATTATACACTCACCTAAAGGATTATTAGGACCTGTTCAACTTCTCCTTAATGCAATTATCTAATCAACCAATCACATGGCAGTTGCTTCAATGCATTTAGGGGTGTGGTCCTGGTCAGGACAATCTCCTGAACTCCAAACTGAATGTCAGAAGGGGAAAGAAAGGTGATTTAAGCTATTTTGAGCGTGGCATGGTTGTTGGTGCCAGACGGGCCGGTCTGAGTATTTCACAATCTGCTCAGTTACTGGGATTTTCACCCACAACCATTTCTAGGGTTTACAAAGAATGGTGTGAAAAGGGAAAAACATCCAGTATGCAACAGTCCTGTGGGCGAAAATGCCTTGTTGATGCTAGAGGTCAGAGGAGAATGGGCCGACTGATTCAAGCTGGTAGGAGAGCAACATTGACTGAAATAACCACTCGTTACAACCGAGGAATGCAGCAAAGCAGCCCCGTATAGATAATCTAGTGAAGAAACTCAGACTGGGTTTCTTTTTGTAAATAAACTGTGTTTTCCTTTTGAGGTAAAAAAAACAACTAGTTACTGCAACGTTTCTGTCTATTCTGGACTATGGGGACCTTTTGTATATGAACACCTCAGCACAGTGTCTTGTTAAGACTGATTGTTATGACCTCTGTGTTCCTGGGCTCCATTTTAACTACCGCACCAAGGACAGCTCCTTGCTCCGGCCCCGCTGAGACAGGATCATGGTGACAGGATCAGCACCATGGAGAGAGGCACGCCGAGATGCACCCTTCCTGCCGGCCCGCTGCCACCAGCTGGAAACAATCCGCGCTCATCAGGGCTTCTTATAAAGGAAGACGAGGCGGAAAGAAAGGGGAGTGAAAAGGAGAGGGCGGCTAAAGAGAAGAGGGGCGGTTGAGAAGGTGAATGGAGTTGAGAAGGAGAGTGGTGAAAGGTCGTCGAGGAGTTTCCAGTGAGAGTTCGATGAGAAGTCGGTGAGAGGTTACCGACAGCGCGCTTGTGGAGAAAGGACGGAGTTTGGAGCTACCTGAAAGAAAAGAAGTGTGAGAGAGCTGTGAAGGAATCGTGTAAGGGAAGAGGATTCCAATCAGCCGGAGATCGTGGAGACGAGTGAACTTAAGACTACAGATGACACGAGGATCCTTTCTGGAGGAAACCCATCCCCTGAGAGAGAGAGAGACCGAGAGAACGGGAGAGCGTGAGACGCCGGCCACGTTAGGAGCAGCACAGGACTAAAAGGAGGACCAGTTCACAAAACAGGAGGGTATTATCCGAGCTTGAGGGGGCCTTTTGCCCCTTGTCTTCAGTTAACATAGACATTATTATTTCCAGAGACTTTATTTACACCCGTCTGGGACAATTTTAGCTAATAAACTCCTTTTGAACTTTTTATCGTCTTCATGTTTGCTACCACCACACTTGTGTTGCCCCTCCTGGTACTCCTAGGCCGGGAGGGGTGTAACATAATGGGGGCTCATCCGGGATTTTTTGCATTAAGACTATTTAATATTCCCGAGACAAAAGTTAATAATTGCCTACAGTTGTGTGGAGTTTGGAACTCGTGTTTTGAAGGCTCATTGAGGTTATTGTACTAACGTGGTGTTCTCTCCTCTTGTGTTATGACTAGTTTGGCGGAGATATTGGAGGCTCCCTCGCGGGAGGCGATCGAGGGATGTTGGAAAAGCGTTCTCGAGGAATTGGCTGCACACCTCGGCCTCCGTGGCACCCGAGCAATGCTGAAACCGGACTTGAGAACAGCTGTGATCCAAGAGATGGAGAGATGTGGTTTGATTCCTCCTGCCATCAGTGAGACTGACTTACTGCAGGTGGTGGAACATTCGGAGGAGCCCGAACCGGCCGAACCACCTGGGGATTCCCCCAGTGAGATGCCGACTACACCGGAGGAGCGTAAGATTACCCCTCTGCCTGTCACCCTGCCTCGATATGAACCTCCTTCTCCTACGTCTGCTCTGAGTTCCCTTGAGGCTGCACGCTTACAAGTGCGGTTGGCCCGGGTGAAATATGAGGCCCAGGAAAAGGCTCGTCAACAAGACATTTCTCTGGAACTAAAAAGACTTGAGCTCGAAGCTGAGACAAAGCTGTGATTACGCAAAATGGAACTGGATCATGAACTGCAGATGCTTCGTGAAAACACTTCAACCAGTGGAGTGGAAGCGAGATCGGCTGACACGCTACAGACTGATTCACCGCCTGATGCTGATAGAAGAGAAGTGGAACCTCCTGCGGATGAAAGAAATCCTGACGCCACCGAGAGAAGGAAATTCGACGTGGGAAAATGCATTGCTTTGGTGCCGACCTTTCGGGAGACGGAGGTGGATAGCTTCTTCTCCGCATTTGAGCGACTTGCGGCCGCTCTCGATTGGCCCCGGGAGGTGTGGTCACTTGTTCTCCAGTGCAAGCTGTCAGGAAAAGCACAAGTGGTAATGACTTCTTTATCTATACCAGATAGCATGGATTATGAAAAGGGGAAGTCTGCAGTTTTGAACTCTTATGAACTGGTCCCTGAAGCATATAGGCAGAAATTTCGGGCACTGAAGCATAAAGCTACTGGACAAACTTATGTGGAGTTTGCAAGAGAAAAGGTGTGTTTGTTTGAGAAATGGTTGTCTGCCTCCAAAGCTGAAACAGCAGAGGAACTTAAAGAACTAATACTAATGGAGGAAATGAAGCGATGCCTGCCTGAACGCGTGGTTTTGTATATAAATTAGGGATGCACCGATGGATCGACATTTGATCGTAATCGGCCGATAGCACCCCTATCGGTTTTGATCGGAATTTTCAAAATAGATCAAAGCAAACCGATCAGGTAGGGTTGTCACGGTAACTAGTGTAGCGGTAAACCCCTGTAAAAAAAAAGTTGACAATAATAATAACCGTCTTGTTTTTAAAAAAACTATATTATCTTGGTGGGTTTACCGTGGCTGCGGTGTAGGCGCGGTGACCCTTACCAGCCACCGTATCATCGGCTGAAGTTGCCGGCGGCTCATGCGCGCTTTGTTTACAACAAAACTTTCTTGAAGCTAAAGCTGAAATAATGGTCAAAGGAGGAGACGGCAGCGCTCAGGAGGGCATTTATTATCCCTCAAAGAAGACAAAGTCGGAAGTACGGGCATATTTTAGATATTTGAAGAATGCCGAGGGAGTTTATAGAAGACGGACGGACGGCTATCCTGTTTGCAGCACGAGCAGAAAAAGTGTCTGTGAAAGGCAGCAACGCTTCATATCTCATGACACATCTGCGTGACCATCACCCACAACTCTACAGTCAACGCAAGGCAAGTTAACGTTAGCGTTTTAGCTAAAATGCGTGATCCGAGGATTTGGGTTGAGGGAGAATGCAACGAGTCGCTATATAAAGCAGCCGCAGCGCCGCTACCTGCATATAAACCGTGTCGCGGACACCCCCATGTTGAAATGACGCTATGCATTACGGGGCTCCCAGGGGCAGATAAGAGTTGGTCTCTCCCCGAGAATAATTGTGAATTTAACAATGATTACTGCCTGATGACATTTTCCCACATCTGCAAAGCTCACTGGAAGGACACAAACCGAGGACAATTTTTCCTGAAATACGGATTGCTCAAGTAAGGGTAAAAAAGTATCTGATTAGAAGGCTACTTGAGTACTGAGTATCATCTGATCTAATATTTTTGAATGATGACATCAAACAGACATAAAATAAGAAGTTATGGGCAAATATTGCTATTTTAAAGACTAAAGGGAAAAAATGTAAAAAAGTAAACAACATAATTACAAAATAACACATTTTAGGCAAAATTTAGACACAAATTGAGGACAATATTTTCCTGATATACAGGGTTTATTTAATTGTGTGAAAATGTAGCACGTTTAAAAAAAATACCGTGATAATACCGAAAACCGTGGTAATTTTGGTCACAATAACCATGAGGTTAAATTTTCACACCGTGACAACCCTAATACAGACCATTTTAGAATAGGTTACATTTCCTTTATTCCCAGATTATGTAGTTTGTAGCACTCATTATAATGTAGAAAATTTCTGGCCAATCCACGTGATCGGTGATCGGTATCGGTGATCAGCATTCTTTTATATCGGTATCGGTGATCGGCAGCAAAAAAACCTGATCGGTGCATCCCTAATATAAATGAACAAAAGGCGACTCGTCTGGCTGATGCGGCTCTATTAGCTGATGAGTATGCTCTGACTCATCGCTTTAGTGGTGATGTGCCGCGACCGGAACACAAGCGCCCCGTTCCCTTGAGGCCTCCTGGAGTAAATCAACCTCCGGGGCGACAAACGCATTGTTTTTACTGCCACCGCCCTGGCCACATAGTGAAAGACTGGTTGATTTTGAAACGCCGTAATGAACAAAAACGACCCCCCCCCCCCACGGGAGATCGGGTTGCTGACTCATCAGCCTTTTCAGTCGGAAATGAAAGAAACGACCAAGACTGAAAGTTCATGTTTTACGCCTTTTCTGTCCCAAGGAGTTGTGGCTGAAAACGAAAATGGTACACACGTTCCTGTAAAAATACTCCGTGACACCGGAGCTTCCCAATCTTTGATACTAGAGGGAACATTACCCTTGGATGAAAATAGTTTTACTGGGTTGTCAGTTCTGCTTTCTGGTATAAACTCTGAACTGGTTTCGAGACCTTTACACCAAGTTTGGTTACAGTGTGATTTAGTCCAAGGTGTGTTTGATCTGGCTGTCTGCCCTTCTCTCCCCATTGCTGGAGTGACAGTTTTATTGGGGAATGACGTGGCAGGGGGCGTGGTTGCCCCCCCTTTGCGAATTATAGAAAGTCCCTTAGAGGTAGCCGCGGAGACGGCTGAAACTTCTAAATATTACCCAGCCTGTGTTGTAACCAGGGCTCAGAGTAAGTTGACAGAGGACAGCTTAATAGATGTTTCTGGTTTGTTTTCAGATGAAAAACCATCCCTTCCTCCTTCTCCTTCTTTGCCCCGAGACTCAAACGATAAGATAGGGAGACGGTGCTTTGATTTCCCCCTGTCTTATTCAACTTTAGGAGAGGAACAGAAGGCGGATGATACCCTACAGAGGTGTTTTCAGGGCTTAGAAAATACATCTGAAGGAATGAAATCCTCAACCTCAGGGTATTTTAAAGAAAACGATGTTTTAATGCGGTGTTGGACAAATCCCCTCGCTAAAGGAGCTGCCTGGGGCACTGTAACACAGGTAGTAATTCCTGTGAAGTTTCGGCCACAAATTTTGAAGCTAGCTCATGAGAGTCAATGGTCGGGTCATTTAGGAGTTCGAAAAACGTATCTCCTCCTCCTGGAAAATTTCTTCTGGCCCGGAATGAAGGAAAGTGTGAGAAAGTATTGTCGAGACTGTCACGTGTGTCAGATTGCTGGAAAGCCCAATCAGCTTCCAAAACCAACCCCACTCAATCCCATTCCGGTTATTGGAAACGCTTTTGATCATGTAGTGGTGGATTGTGTCGGCCCCCTACCTCGCAGTAAAACGGGAAAAAGATTTCTCTTGACAATTATGTGTGCTGCTACTCGTTTCCCCGAGGCCATTCCTTTGTCCTCCATAACAGCTAAATCCGTGATCAGGGCCTTAACATCCTTTTTCTCTCTCGTTGGTTTGCCCCGAGTATTACAAACGGATCAGGGGGCAAACTTTACGTCTGAACTATTTCAGAGAGTAGCCAAGAGCCTAGGCATACAACATGTGACCTCCTCTGCCTACCACCCGGAAAGTCAAGGAGTGCTGGAACGCTGGCATCAGACGCTGAAGGCCATGTTGCGCAAATACTGTGTGTCATCTGGTCGATCATGGGATGAGGGGCTCCCCTTTTTGTTATTTGCAGCTCGTGAAGCCCCACAAGAGTCCTTAGGGTTTAGCCCCGCGCAATTGGTGTTTGGACACACCCCCCAGAGGGCCTCTATTAGCGTTAAAAGAAAGAATCCTGCAGACTCCGATTACCAAGAAACACAAAATAAATGTTTACGTAGCAGAGTTTCAACGGCGCTTGAAAGAAGCAAACCGATTAGCAAGAAAGTCATTGGAGAAGGCCCAAGGAAAGATGAAAGCTCATTTTGATAAAAGAGCCGAGCTGCGTGACTTCTCCCCGGGAGATATGGTGCTGATGTTAAACCCAGTGGCTGAACATGCTCTCTCAGTCAAGTTTACGGGTCCGTTTCCAGTCATTAAAAAGCTGACTAACACTACTTACCTCATCCAGACGTCTGACCGACGGCGAAAAGAACGTGTATGTCATGTTAACATGCTTAAAAGATATCACTCTCCTCTGAGCTCTGCAGAACCACCATCTGAGGAAAAGGTGTGCGCAGCCTTTGCTTCAGAGCCGATCCCTGAGGAAGACGTTCCCCCTCAACTGGATAAGAGTGTTGGTCCCCGACTGGAAAACTCGCAAGTATTGGCCCAGCTCCATACAAAGCTTGATTATTTGGAACCCAGTGTCAGACATGAGTTATTGGAGTTGATAAATGCACATTTGACCCTCTTTTCTGACGTTCCCTCTAGGACTCATCTTATTGAGCACGATGTTGTTACCACTGGAGATAAACCTATTAAACAACACCCTTACCGTGCAAATCCCTTAAAAAGAAAATTAATGAAACAGGAAACGGAATACTTGATTAAAAACGGTTTAGCTAGGCCCAGCCACAGTCCGAGGAGTTCTCCATGTTTAGTGGAGCAGAAACCAGATGGCACCCCTCGCTTCATTACGGATTACAGAAAATTAAATGCCGTAACCATACCGGATGCCTATCCGTTACCTCGAGTTGACGATTGTGTGGATAGTGTGGGGAATTCTAGATTTGTTACCAAGCTGGATTTGTTAAAAGGCTACTGGCAGGTCCCTTTAACTGAAACTGCGTCAGAGGCTTCTGCTTTTGTAACACCCGATGATTTCTTAGAGTACACCGTCATGCCGTTCGGTATGAGAAACGCCCCTGCTACGTTTCAACGGTTAATAAATACCGTACTTTCTGGTATGGAGCATTGTAATGCTTATCTAGATGATATTGTTGTGCACACGTCAACCTGGGAAGGACATATTGCCACGTTAAGAGAGTTGTTGAGCCAGTTAGACACTGCTAATCTTACCATAAACCTAGCTAAAAGCGATTTTGTGAAGGCTACTGTAACTTACCTCAGGAAGGAAGTCGGACAAAGTTCTGTCCGCATGTTGCAAGATAAAGTTCAGGCTATAACTGAGTTTCCTGTTCCCAAGACCTGGCGTGAGCTCAGACGGTTTATAGGAATGGTGGGATACTACAGATGCTTTTGTAAAAACTTTGCTGTAGTTGCTTCACCCCTGACTGATCTATTGAGTCCACAGGTCTCGTTTAAATGGACAACAGCCGCCCAAGGAGCCTTCGAGAACTGCAAACTACTTCTGTGTTCGGCTCCAGTTTTAAAGGCACCAGACCTCACACGCCCTTTTAAACTGGAAATAGATGCCAGTGATGTTGGGATGGGAGCAGTATTACTTCAAGAGGATGAGGGCGCTTTGGACCATCCTGTCTCCTATTTCTCCAAGAAATTCGCTAAGTACCAGCTTCATTACTCCACAGTTGAAAAAGAAACCTTAGCTTTAGTACTGGCTATCCAACATTTTGAAGTTTACCTCTACCCTGGAAGTAATCCCATAGTGGTGTACACGGATCACAACCCCTTGGTCTTTTTGTCGCGGATGTATAATAAAAACCAACGGCTGATGCGTTGGGCACTACTAGTGCAAGATTATGATTTACACATACAGCACAAGAAAGGCACAGATAACATAGTGGCAGATAGTCTGTCTAGGGCCTTTTAATGTGTAAATCCTAACAGGAATTGGAGTTTTAGAGTTAATTTTAGCATCATCCGGTTTTACAGTGTGCGTTGTGGTTCCCTTGTAGGTTTTAGAGGAATATTCCCTTGGGATATTCCTGTTTTGTTTGTTAGTGTTGGGGTCATAAAGGTTAGTGTTGGTACATCCTACCATCTCGGGAGCACCCCAGGACGAGGAAGGACGGGCTTGTCAATGGGCCACCCTTCCTTGTTGCTGGTTAATGTGATCGCACATGTGCTTAATCTGCCCGCCTTTGCACCTCATGAAGACAGGACGGTTAGCCAGTTTTTACTAGGCAGATAGCGGGAATCACTACGTACAGAACCGGGCTCCGCAGTGATATTAGTGTGCCGCAGAGGACAGATCCGTCGCCCAGACTCAGAACTCAGCCGGTCATTTCTTGGTTTGTTTTTTTTAGTCAAAAGAGGCTTCTGGATTTTATTGATTCAATCCCACCTCTTTTTCCTTTTTAGGAGGGGGGTGTTATGACCTCTGTGTTCCTGGGCTCCATTTTAACCACCGCACCAAGGACAGCTCCTTGCTCCGGCCCCGCTGAGACAGGATCATGGTGACAGGATCAGCACCATGGAGAGAGGCACGCCGAGACGCACCCTTCCTGCCGGCCCGCTGCCACCAGCTGGAAACAATCCGCGCTCATCAGGGCTTCTTATAAAGGAAGACGAGGCGGAAAGAAAGGGGAGTGAAAAGGAGAGGGCGGCTAAAGAGAAGAGGGGCGGTTGAGAAGGTGAATGGAGTTGAGAAGGAGAGTGGTGAAAGGTCATCGAGGAGTTTCCAGTGAGAGTTCGATGAGAAGTCGGTGAGAGGTTACCGACAGCGCGCTTGTGGAGAAAGGACGGAGTTTGGAGCTGCCTGAAAGAAAAGAAGTGTGAGAGAGCTGTGAAGGAATCGTGTAAGGGAAGAGGATTCCAATCAGCCGGAGATCGTGGAGACGAGTGAACTAAAGACTACAGATGACACGAGGATCCTTTCTGGAGGAAACCCATCCCCTGAGAGAGAGAGAGACCGAGAGAACGGGAGAGCGTGAGACGCCGGCCACGTTAGGAGCAGCACAGGACTAAAAGGAGGACCAGTACACAAAACAGGAGGGTATTATCCGAGCTTGAGGGGGGCTTTTCAATCAATCAATCAATCAAAGCTTTATTTATAAAGCGCCTTCCGCAACCCTGTCAGGAAGCCCAAAGCGCTGAACATGGTACAGTTGTAAGTAATTATACTGAATAAATCAACAATAAAAGAAATTCAAATTACAAAATACAAATTACAAAATACAAAATGGAAATTACAAGATAGATGAAACATTCCGGTAAAATACAAATGTGTGAAACACAATTGGATTGAGTGGATGGATTGAGAGTACCAATGAAAACTGTGGAATGGATTCAACATAATAGAGGGCCATAAGCATGTTCTGGAAACGCCAAGCGGAGGAGGTGTGTTTTTAGGTGATTCTTAAAGACTGGCAGAGAAGGGGACAGCCTAACTGAGGGTGGCAACTGGTTCCAGAGTAACGGTGCTAGGACTGAGAAAGCCCGGTCCCCACGGGTACGACACCTAGACCGAGGGACAGCGAGCAGGCCTTGGTCAGAGGAGCGCAGAGCGCGTGATGGGGAATGTCTGTTCAGGAGTGTGGCCAGATAGGGGGGAGCACCACCCTGGAAGAAATGATAAACAAAGAGGAGTATTTTGAATTGTGAGCGATAGGAAATCGGAAGCCAGTGCAGGGAGGCCAGAACTGGACTGATGTGGTCCCAGTCAGGAACCTGGCAGCGCTGTTCTGCACAACCTGTAGGCGACGCAGTGTTGACTGACACAAACCTGCATATAGAGCGTTGCAGTAGTCAAGCCGAGAAATTACAAAGGCATGCAGTACCCGCTCCAGGTGGGCTCTCGACAGCATATGCTTGATTTTAGCAAGGCGTCTCAGGTGAAAGAAACTGGACCGGACCACAGAATTGATGTGTGCATCAAATTTAAGTCCTACATCAAGTTTCACCCCCAAACTTTTGCCCCTTGTCTTCAGTTAACATAGACATTATTATTTCCAGAGACTTTATTTACACCCGCCTGGGACAATTTTAGCTAATAAACTCCTTTTGAACTTTTTATCGTCTTCGTGTTTGCTCCCACCACACTTGTGTTGCCCCTCCTGGTACTCCTAGGCCGGGAGGGGTGTAACACTGATGTGGTTTATCATGCCTCACTGAGGTTTATTGCTAACTGTAGACCACTGGCCCATCATTGAGAAGTGTATTCTCCAGTGGGATGGCCGTCTTTGTCCACCAGGGGGTTGGGACACTGGTACACTTTCATTTAGAAGGCCATGCTTGGATTACTACCCACCTACATCTGTAACTTAATCTCACAGAGAAGTGTAACTTCTACAGTCTGTGTGCAAATGATCAACTGTTACTTAGTGTTGCGTATGCTCGCACCGAGCAAGGCAAAAGGGCTTTAGTCCACTCTGCTCCTTCTGCATAGAACGGGCTGCAGGAAAACAGGAAGTTGACCAGTTTTCCTGCATACATTTTTGAACACATTTAAAACCAGACTGAGCGCCCTTGAGACAGATTCCCTGTGTTTTAACTGCCTTCTGTAATTTAGTACATAACATGTCTGTGGAGCTGAAAATTTAGTAACTGTAACTTTTGCTGCCTCTTGGCCAGGACTCCCCTGAAAATGAGGTTTTTAATCTCAATGGGACCTTCCTGGTTACATAAAGAATAAATAACTAACAAAGTAGTTACATGTCAAATATTAATATTCAACTATCTAAGCCTTTTTGATAATTACAAGGACTTTTAGACATTTTAAAGTTTAATTAATTCATTGAAATGAACTCATATTGATGTGCAACATTATAAATGGTGGGTGTCATTGCCATAGGAGATAATGTCACCATAGAATGAACAAGTGTTTGGTCTGCTGTATCTACGGCCGTCTCCTTGTGCTATTCTCTTCAGTTTTCAGATTCAGTGTACTGATATTTATTTCTTGCTCAGCTGTATTCAGGTGCTGGCCGAGGATGGGGAAGTTCACGTCTCCCTGTGCAACGGTCAAGGCGGGACACCGGTGGATAAGCCAAAGCGTGAGTGGCACAACAGCTGGCAGGTGGTCGCTATGGCAACAGAAGCACATTTAATCCTCAGTGCTGTTGGTCCGTTTGAAAACGAGAACTATCCAAGCTACAAGTGCACTGGATACAGGTAAGAAACCAAGGTGAGTGTTGACCTTAAAGAGCAGAAGCACCTCGTAGTGCCACCCACCCCCCCCCCCACCCCCGTGTGTTTTTGGTGTGTTTGAGGCTGTTTTGTTGTTGCGCAGGAGCCAGGACAAGGGCTTTCGTGTGGAGAACGCTTTGCTCCACATCTTTTCTCGCAGTTTCCCTTGCATTTCTGTTCAGATAACTCACATGGAGGAAGTTGTCGAAGGGGAGAATGTCCACTACAACATCCCGACGGAGCTGAGTGATTATGTGTTCAGGTGCGGTAACACAGCTGCTCTCCTGCTGTCCAGCTTTAAGTACAAGCCACTTACTGTCTCCTCTCTGTCATCAGGAGATTTCTCAGTCCAGATTCTGTCCATCCAGTCAAGTTGGTGCAAGATTTCTTTCTAAAGGAACTGTTGGCACACTGGTCGGTTTCCATGGCAACTGCCTCCGCTCCCTTCCTTATTGCGGCCAAACGGCTGCATTCATGCTGCCACTGTGTTGATAACTCGCAGTGTTACTCAAGGGCGTAGGAACCGGAGGGGACGGGTGGGACGTGTCCCCTCCAATATTGGACAAATGCGCATTTGTCCCCCCCAATAACATGGAGAAGAAAAAGATTGATTTTGAAATATTTGACTCGCGAGCTTTTATTTTGAAAGACACCGCGGACTGCTCTCCGACACAGCCCCTCCCCTCAGGGAGTTAGACAGGCTGAGAAGCAGGAGTCAGAGCTGGGGCAGACACCATAGACTGTACATACAGACACAGGTGTCAGAGACAGACGGCAGCAGCTCAGCGAGTTCTTCTCATGGGCAACAAAAGAAAGAAAGGAATTGTGAGTTGGTAATAATTTAGTCTAAGAGTATAATTCTATTTCTGGTCAAACGCTAAAATGGCTTGCTAGCAGTGGCGGCTGGCCAGTAGAGGGCGATAGGGCGCCGCCCTCCCAGTTTTCCCGTGTTTTTAATTTTTATTTAAAAAAATAAATAAAATTAACAATAATCACATATTCTAAGTTAATTGTGTGTTTTGTAACAAAAATAAATCATATATATATATCTATATTGGTCTCTGCCGGTCTGCCGAGCGGTGGAGGTTGTAGGCTGTTTTTGAATCGCCCAAACAGGACGGGACCAGCCGTCCAATTGCTGACAAGAAAATCAAAGGGTAGGAATGGGAATGTATCCAATCAGCGTCGACGTTTCAGAAGCATGATGGGCGATAGAGCTACCGCCAAAGGTTTCGTTGGTGTTCGGTAGAACTCGGCAGAGTCGTTTTTGGTCGTGACGCAGATGTAACATGGACGCCGCCAGTGACCAGCATGGATGCCAGATCTCAGCAGCCACTGAATTCAGTTCGGTCTCTTCTCCAGTATCCGTTCAAGAAGAGAACTATGGTGGAAAAACTTAATGTCAAAGAGCTTGGACCAGATCAGCCCGACGTAAAGATAAGCCAGCAGGAGAAGGAGAGAGGTAAACTGTACACACAGGCTTCTCCCGAAATTGGTACATCACCAGGAAGGCTTGGCTAGCTGGATGCAATCACGCTAATGCGTTATTTTGCTTTCCGTGTTTGTTATTCAAAACGGCTGGGACAGATAAGGCATGGATGAGTCAGGAGTTACAGACATGAAACATTTTTCTGAGAAGGTGAGGAAACACGAGTCATCCCGGGCACACATGGACAACAACACGGTGAAGCTAGCCATGCTAGGCAGCAGAGCTAACGTTGCCATGCAGGGAACAACAGCAGCTGGGTGCAGAGGTAAGCTGTACATTACATTTCTGTGAACAAGACAATCAGAATCAGAAATCCTTGGTTGTCCCACAAACCGGGACATTTGTTTAATAACATGTTTAATGTGCAATAACTGTAAAAACTAATTTCAACACACATACTTATTATACACATTTAATCACGTAAATGTGTATTTCATGTAAATTTGTACATGCATCAATCTGATTCCATTTTACTTCTGCTGCAGCAAACAAGTTTCCCAGCTTTTGGGACAATAAAACATTTCTGATTCTCAAGTAGATGTTTTTACCTCAAATGTAAAAACATCTGATTGAGAATCAGAAATTTTTTATTGTCCCAAAAACTGGGAAATATGACATTTGTAAGAGGATACTGATGACATTATTTCCTATGAAAGTGTTTCCTATGTACTTATCTGTTGTTTTTTATTTATCTACTTTAAAGAGGATTAAGACTTTCCTTGAGGAACACCATGACAGGATGGGCTGAATGCTCTTGCCATGCTCTCCATGGGAAAAAAAAGCTTGTCACAAACATTCCTGACTTCAATAAAAAGCTAATCGAGAGCTTTGCCACTCAGAAGGACAGAAGGGCAAAATTTCTGTACAAATGAGGTATCACACACACACACACACACACACACACACACACACACACACACACACACACACACACACACACACACACACACACACATGCATCCACTTGATCTTTGTATAAAGTTGACCTTGGCAAAACACTCCAGAAATATTTAACAGTGTAAATTTCTGGCGTTTTGTCTAAGTAGTGTTTACTACCATTACTGTAACAGTGACCTGCTCATAATTTTTCGTGTTCACTCAAATGTTGAAATTAAACAAAATGTTTTTGTTACTTGCCTCTTGCATGGACTATTTACCATTTATGGTCATGTTATTTTATGTGCAATTTAATGCAGTATTTTTCAACCTTGGTCCGCAAGGCAGCGTGCCAATAGTCAGACACACCTGGATTAATCAGTTTGTCCAATGATGTAAGACAGGAAATAAAAGAGCTGTGCTTAATTCAGGAAATAGTGGAGTTGTGCACAAAGCTCAGAAAGCACAAGTTTATTTAAAAATAAAAAATAGCACAGCCCCACCAAAAATATTTTTCACCAGCCGCCACTGCTTGCTAGTTAGCATTAAACATTAAACAACACCACTAGTCAACAAAAAATGGCGAATTTGACAGTAACAGACAAAAACCATTTTACACGAAATAAATAAAAAAGTTGAATCTCCACATAAAATGGAATTTGTAAGTGTGGCTGTTGCTTGTTTGTGACATTCTCATCACATTTAATTTTTAAACCTTATTCTCATGTCACTTTTTTCATATAAGAGACCAGAGGAAGTTCAGCAGGAAAATGATGAAGAAGGTGAGACAGGCAGCGCCAGACCTGCTGAGGGTGAGACAGGGAGCACCAGACCTGCTGAGGGTGAGACAGGGAGCACCAGACCTGCTGAGGGTGAGACAGGGAGCACCAGACCTGCTGAGGGTGAGACAGGGAGCACCAGACCTGCTGAGGGTGAGACAGGGAGCACCAGACCTGCTGAGGGTGAGACAGGGAGCACCAGACCTGCTGAGGTGCAGGTAGGTGCTACAGTGGAGTGAGATTTTAGATGGTTGATGATGAGAGGAAGATTAGAGCATGATAACAAGTGAACACGACTAAATAATACTATAACAACCATGATTTTAATATTGCACTAGTCCTCCAACAGTATTTTTTTTACTCCTTAGTCATGTCCACTGTTTTTATATTGGAGATCAGATGAAGTTCAGCAGGAACCAGTTGAGGGTGAGACAGGGAGAGCCAGACCTGCTGAGGTGCTACAGTGAAGAATGAGATGATTTTAGGTGGCTGAGAGGAAGATTTGAATGTAATAATAAGTGAACACAGTTAAATATATGTAATCCCATAACTAGTGATGGGTAGATGAAGCCTCATGAAGCGTTTCAGCACATTCCCCAAATAGTATTGATACTGTGTCGACACAGTGCTGCTGTTGTGCTCTATAATGACACCTACTGGACTTCAAACATCATTGCAGGCAACATACTGGAGACACAACAGACTCTGATTCAATGACCTAATCATACTTGTATACATGTTAAGCTATTGTAGGCCTACTTCATATGGTATTACTTTAAACTTCTAAATTTAAAATATATACACCTCAAAATATTCTGTGAATGATACCAAGAGACAATTAAAGTGACAGTGCTGTGAATGTGATATTACCCATTTCAGTGTCATTGACTCAAAAGTTTTTTTTATTTTTATAAATTTTTATTAAGAAAAATAAGTTTATCCAATGTGTTGGCATTTAGTCTATTACGGTTTTTGGACACTATTTTACCAGCTTTTGAAATCACACGTTCACAGGGCACAGAAGAAGCTGGGGCACACAAAAACTGCAAAGCCAGGTGGAAAAGGTGTGGGTAGGATGTCTTCCGGTTCCCCCAGTATGTTAATGGATTTTCTTGTCTTGAAATGTTTCCCTCTGCTAAGTAGCGCTGGACCTCAACGATAGAGTCAGCTGATGCGTTGGTGGTTTGTCTGCCAACCTCTTGATCAAGCTGCTGCTACAGATTATCTGAAATAATAAAAAATACAAAGAAGTTTTAGTTTTGTCTTCTACTCTGTATTAATACACATTAGCAACAAAACAAACGTGAAAATAAACTGATAATACTGAACATCTTGCCTGAAGTGGGTAACTGCTCTAATGAAGGTCCAGGCTGTGGCTCAGATGTTGTGTGACCAATTACTGCAGCACACTCCTTTTTCAGGCGACTGACAGCCTCACTACACTTGGAGGAACTACGAAATCCGAGTGTTTTAAATCTGGGGTCTAAAAGTGTTGATAGGGTCGACACGCTTAATGACTCCAGATTAGAAGCAGTGTCTGTGACGCGACGTCTAAGCTGGTCATGGAGATGTGTGGCTGCTTGTGTGTGGATGTAAAGAGTTCCGCTCAAGTGCACAATTTAGCATTTTCATCATCGGGATGACCTTTGATCCTGAAACTCTCCTCTCCTCAGACAACTCCACTGTGGCCTGATGGAAAGGGGCCAGCACAAGAAGTGCTTCCCTTAAGATGTTGAGCTCATCAGCTGTGAGTGTGTTAAATCTGTTTGGAGAGGCAAGAGATACCCACACTGCTTCTTTCTCATCATGTAGCCGTGACAGCATCTGATATGTGCTGTTCCAACGTGTTGGTACCTCACTGACAAGTTTCAAGGTGGTCCGTCCCATCTGTTGCTGCACTTGAGCAAGCTTCTCTTTTGCTGTGGTGCTGGATCTGAAGAATGAGACAATCTGCCTAGATTTGTGTCTTATGGATGGAAGTTCAGGGATCTGATCACAGGATTTTTTGACTATTAAATTTAGTTTGTGTGCAAAATGCAGATTGAATGTCGAATTTGAAGAGTTCGTGTTGCTGCCATCATGTTTGGTGCTGCGTCGGTCACAAGACACCTTACCTTGTTTGTTATGGCCCAGTCGTCCATCATGCCCCTTTTGACTTGGGCCAGATTGTCAGCAGTGTGACTTTGTGGAAAGTGTTTGACTCCCAACACAGATGTACACAACTGCATATTATCACTGATGTAGTGACAGGTAAGAGCTAAGTAAGCCTCCATGTTCAAGGAGGTCCACATGTCAGCTGTTATACTCACTGCCACAGCTTGCTGTACTTCCCTTTTTACTCGTTCGAGTTCCTCCGCATGCTTTTTGGCCATCATTTCCTTAACCGTCTGAAAATGAATCAAAATCAAATCAGTCTAGTACTCAACACATTAATTAGACCACCTGTCATTAAAGCAAGAGAAACATCCAGCTATGAAGTTCTCTGTGTTTTGCCCTGTTGAATAGAAGGTAGGAATTTAAAATTGAATCCAGTTTTATACCCAAATGTGAGCTGACACACTGGACGGAAATTATTCAAGCATGCATGATATTTGAATCACAAGTGTTTATTTTTGTTTGCCGTGTCATAAACCTTAAATCAGACAATGGTAAAATACATTTGTTAAGCACTGTATTTATTACATGAGTAACAGCAGCTATCTGAGACATTGTGTATACAAACCTTTCTGGTTGGCAAAGCGTAAGATGGATCAAGGACCTGAATCAACCCCCTGAACCCCTCAAGCTCCACAATGCTCAGGGGTTGGCGGTCCTTTATAATAAAATTCAGGACTGCTTGGTCCAGAGCAATCTTCCTAGATTCTTGATTTCAAAATAATAAAACATATATTAGTAAAACAACTGTGACAAAGCACGCCCAGTGTCTATATAGGTCTACCTGTGTTCGTTCTTTGCTTCCTCTTTGTTTTCATGCTTGACTCTGTAATGTCTCAGCATTGAGGAAGTGCTCTTATTTATATAAGACAACTCGGCTGAGCAGATCCGACATTTAACCTAAATAAATTAAATAAATAATTTACACTGAGAGTCAGTCACATTGCTGTTTTCAACTCTGACAGATGAGCAGAAACAAGGAAAGACAAACACGTACCTTATTTGCTGTTAAAAGATCAAAATGATCCCACACAGCAGAAACTTTTCTTTTCCTCTCTGGCTCCATTTTCTTGTTGTAGACAAGATGGCGCCCTTGATCGGCTGCGTGTCTGCTCGGCTCCCGACCTTTTTTGTTTTTATTTTCTATTCTATGGTTTTTCTTTTCTATTTTATGGTTTCCTCGATATATAGTGTTCATTCTCTGCTGGTGTATGATCGGGACTTCCTGCTCTCGATCCGTTCTGGAATGGACAACCTCCAGTATTCTACTGCGGGACCCGCTTTTCCACCGCCGCTGGAGACTGACGCTAACCTAACTTTAGGGCCCCATGCGTTCCCACCGCCGCTGGAGTCTGACATTAGCCAAGCCTTCAGGCTTGTGATGCCTGTTGGTTTGCCGCTGCCTCGGAGACCGTGGAGAAGGAAACGGGGGAAGCGAGGCGGCTTCTTCGTTCAGCTCCAAAGGATCCGGCGCGGCGAGGCCATATCGGAGCGCTGCTCCGTGACTGTGATGTGCCGGATCCAGCGTCATCTCAACTGCGTTGGGCCGATCTTGCTGCTACCGGGAGCACACGGAACTGAATGTTCCATGGTTGCGTCTGAAACGAGGATGTCCTGCCGGCTGGGAGCTCTCGGAGCGGGGAGCTGCATGAGCGAGTGGGATGTGAGGATGATTCGCCGGCTGGGTGCCCACGCGCGTTTCGGCTGCTCTCGTTCTGGCCGGCTCACTCAGCGGGGAAGAAATCCCGCCAACCTGCGGTATGTCGCAAGATCTGATGGAAACGGACTTTCTCTTCAATCGGATACTCAGTCGACTCGCTTTGCGCTGATCAACGCCAGATCGGTTGTAAATAAAACTTTTATTTTAAAGGAATTCTTCCAGGACAATAGCCTGGATGTTTTATGCGCCACTGAATCATGGATCACCCCTGGGGATTCAGCCTCAGTAGTCGAACTGTTACCTCCTGGATGCTCCTTCATTAACATTCCAAGAGCACATCGCAGGGGCGGTGGCCTATTGACTATATTCAAATCAGATCTTATCTGCACACCGATTACCCCCCATTCAACTCCATTATCCTTTGAATTGAGCTTATTTGAATTGGGTCGCTCCCCTACATTATTATGTGCTCTCATTTACCGCCCACCACCTTACAATAAGGACTTTCTAAATGAATTTGCAGCTTTTCTGGCTGAAGCCTCCTGTAGATATGGAAAAATACTCTTGCTTGGTGATTTTAATATTCATATCTGTTGTCTTGACAAACCTTTGGTAAGGGATTTCCTAGATCTCATTGACTCTTAGCTTCTCCCAACGTGTTAATGGCCCCACACATGGTCATACACACACACTTGACCTGGTTTTCTGTCATGAGCTGGAAATTTGTGATCTTGGCATTTTACCTGCAACTTTTTCTGATCACTCACCAGTTTTGTTTAACTTGAAATTGGACTATGCCCCTCGTATTGAATATTTCCGTCCCAGCTTCTCTCGTGTAATCACACCCAATACTGCTGCAGATTTTGCCGCTGTTCTTACTCTGAACGCAGCTCCATATGATTCTACTATTGCGTCTTCTGTAGTTGAGGGATCACTTCATGTGCTTGATTCATCCTGCCTGGCTGCTATGGATATTGTCGCTCCATTAAAATCAAGTCGAAAGAAATCCAAGTCAGACCCATGGCTGAACGAACAAACTCGTTCCATGAGACGAAATTGCAGGAGACTGGAACGTAAATGGATAAAAGACAGGCTTACTGTATCCTTTGAGGCCATGAGAGAGGCTTGGTCTCAGTATCAAAAAGTAGTCAGAGGAGCGAGAAATCGATTTTTTGCCAGCATTGTCACGGCTAATTCAAACAATCAAGGTGTGTTATATAAAACCATAAATGCAGTGCTTTCCCCAGTTCAAAATCTATTTTCCTCTGTGTCCGCTGACTTGTGTTGCCAAATCCTGCAGTTTTTCTTAAATAAGATTACTGTAATCAGAGCTCAGATTCACCAAACCAACCATGTTCCAGATTCATTTATCCCCTCTCACGGGCAACTTCAAATCTTTCAGCCCATCTCTTTGGCCTGTAGAAAAAACTGTTGCAGCCATGAAACCCTCTGGCTCCCCAGATGATGTTATCCCACCTCGACTCCTGAAAGAGGTGTTTCCTTTAATTAGCAATAACGTGCTACGCATTATAAATTGTAGCTTGACATTGGCTGCAGTTCCTCGTGCCTTTAAACACGCTGTTCTACAACCAATCTTGAAAAAACCCGGCCTCGATCCCACCGATTACTCTAATCTACGACCAATTTCCAAATTACCGTTTTTATCTAAGGTCCTTGAGAAAGTAGTCTATGCACAGTTGGTGAACCATCTAAATGAATATCAGGTAATGGACACCTGTCAGTCTGGTTTTAGACAACAGCACAGCACTGAAACTGCTCACGTTCGGGTGTTTAATGACATTTTTCTGGCTTTAGATTCAGGTTTCCATGTGGTTCTGGTACTTTTGGATCTATCTGCAGCATTCGACACGATCGATCATGACATTTTGATCACAAGACTTCACACTTGGGCTGGCATTTCAGGCACTGCCCTGGATTGGTTTAGGTCATACTTTTGTAACAGGTCTGCTAGGGTCATGTTTAGGGTTGTCACGGTATGAAAATTTAACCTCACGGTTATTGTGACCAAAATTATCACGGTTTTCGGTATTATCGCGGTATTTTTTATACGGTGTTGCATATGTTCAGAAAGCATTGATAGTTCTGTTCTACACAAACTGAAATAGTTCTGAAAAGGTTTAACAGTGTTTATTAAACCTAAAATAACACAAAGCCTTAGCAAAAGTGCAACTTTTCACAAGTAAAGGAACAAATAGCTTATTTTTCTGGAACTTGTTACAGTAGTCAGTGCAGGTTTAAATTATACAAATCCAAACATTCAAAACATAAACAATATGTAAACAAATCAAAGAAACACCACTTGTTTTCTCATATACTTGTTTTCTTCATTATCAAAATGAAAATCTAAAACTCCAGTCCACACTTGACTTGAGCGCTGTACAAGTCAACCTTAAAAAATATGTATTTAAAATAAATATCCACTTTAAACAAATTACTAAAATAACTACTACACTATGTAATCAAATCCAAATGTTCAAGTATAAATGGCATTGAATAAGTAAACAAATCAATGACAAGGAACTAATTGTATATTTCTCTTCATCATCAACAAATAAGATGCTTCATCCAGCAACAGGGTGTCCGTGACACGGTTTAAATGCTGGCAGAGGACGCTGCGGCTGCAGTATATAGTGACTCGTTGCATTCTCCCTCAGCCAAAAGTCCTCACGTCATGCATTTAAGCTAAAATGCTAATGTTAGCTTACCTTGCACTGGCTGTGGAGACGTGGGTGATCGTCACGCAGATGTGCCATGAGATTTGAAGTGTTGCTGCCTTCTGCAGACACTTGTTTCCTGCACGTTCTGCAAACGGGATAGCCGTCTTCTATTAACTGTCCCTCAGCATTTTTCAGAAATCCCAAATATGCCCATACTTCCGATTTAGTCTTCTTTGAGGGCTGATGGATGTCCTGGGCGCTGCCGTCGCCTCCTTCGGCCATTATTTCAGCTTCAAAGTTTTGGTGCCGTTGCAAATTAAAAAGTGCGTGTGCGCGCAGCGGGAACTTCAGCTGAAGCGACGGTGGCTGGTAAGGGTCACCGCGCCGAAACCGCGGCCACGGTAAACCCACCGAGATAATATAGTTTTTTAAAAACTGGACGGTTATTTTTATTGTCAACTTTTTTACCGGGGTTTACCGCTATACCGGTTACCGTGACAACCCTAGTCATGTTGGACGGCTGTTCATCAGAGTCACAGCCTCTACGTTGGGGTGTCCCACAAGGTTCAATTCTCGGCCCGTTACTGTTCAACCTCTATATACTGCCCTTAGGAGCCATTTTCAGAAAGCACGCTGTCTCATACCATCTTTACGCTGACGACTGTCAAATCTACTTTTCATTTAAGCCAACTCAGTCAACGCAAGTTCTGTCTGATTGTATCCTTGAGGTCAAGCAATGGCTAGCTGATAACTTCCTCCATCTCAATGACTCCAAAACTGACTTAATCGTTTTCAGTCCTAACAGTATCACGGCAACTCATCAACCTGACCTCAACTATCTCTCACCTAATGTATCCTCTGTAATCTCCAACCTTGGAGTAAAAATGGACCAGGCTCTGAAGATGGTTGCCCAGGTCAATAACACAGTTAAATCATGTTTTTACCAACTAAGACGCATCTCAAAACTAAAGCACATCCTGAGTGTACGTCTTCTGAAATCTGTGGTCCACACTTTTATCACCTCAAGGCTGGATTACTCCAACTCCTGCTTATATGGCATCAGTAAAGCAGCTCTCTAGACTTCAGCTGGTCCAGAATTCAGCAGCTAGGTTGCTGACTGGAGCTGACAGAAGACAACACATTTCTCCAATTCTGAAATCTCTCCACTGGTTGCCCGTGCAGTTCAGGATAAACTTCAAAATTATGCTTCTCACTTACAAATCCTTGAACCATCAAGCTCCTCCATATCTGTGTGAACTTGTCCATTACTACAACCCGCCGCGTGCTCTCAGGTCTGAAGATAAGCTCCTCCTAGCTGTTCCCAATGCACGTTTAAAAAGCCGTGGAGAGAGGGCTTTCTCTGTCTGTGCACCCAAGCTGTGGAACGCATTACCACTGCTAGTGAGGCTAGCACCAACAGCTAGCATTTTTAAATCACGCCTGAAAACTCACTACTTCAACCTAGCTTATACAACATAATTATGAACCTCACTGACATCTGCACTGTTTATAAACTGACTCCACAATTATCGACTTCCGTATTATTGAGGTTCTTTGTAAAATGTTTTTTTCCTATTTTTACTTCACCCTGTGTCTTAATGATTTTTAGCTGTTATTTTTGGGAATTTTCTTGTATTTCCTTTTTATCTTTTATCTGTGTTCGACATGTTTATATAACGCCTGTTTAATTAACCAACATTTTTAGTGTACAGCGCCTTGTTTGGTTGTAATGCCTTGTGAATGCGCTTTATAAATAAAATAAAATTGGATTGGATTGGATGTAAAGAGGGATGTTTTGTTTTATCTTTGAAATGGTTATTTTTTCACGGCGACTCATCCCGTTGACAGATGCAGAGTCGATACCTTATAAACACAGTTTGGCGCCTTGGCAATGAGCGACACAGCAGCAGTGTTGGTCACGTGACTTTTTCTTAAAGCAACACACGCATCGACACTGATCGACACAGGTCTTGCTCCATGAGCTTGACACATGCGCCGGTGTGTCGGTGTTGCTGGACCCATCACTACCCATAACAAATAGGGCTGGGCAGTACGGTTTAAGAATAAAATAAATGCTTCCTTAGAAATATTAGAAAACTAAGTGTTAAACTCTGCTTTCTGGTGCATTTAGACTGCAATTTTGGCCACTGTTTTTTCTTTTGTCCATCTGAAAATTAATGTAGTTCCAGCTGTTGTTGTAAGTGAATTATTTCTTTTTCCATTATGTCAGAAGCAAACAGATTTTTCAGATTGTTGGTCAGCATTGTTGGATGATGTAGTTTGGGCTGCATGGTGGCGCAGTTGTTAGCACTGTTGCCTCGCAGCACGAAGGTTGCAGGTTCAAACCTCGGCTGCGGCCTTTCTGCGTGGAGTTGCGTGTTCTCCCCATGCATGCGTGGGTTTCCTCCGGGTACTCCGGTTTCCCCCACAGATCACAACATGCCCTACAGGTTATAAATTGTAAGTCGCTTTGGATAAAAGCGTCTACCAAATAAATAAATAAATAAAATATTCTGATGAGAGTCAGATCAATTCAGACTGAATATTCACAGCTTTAGTCTTGTATTAAATCTGTTTACACATCTCTCCCCATATGAATAAGATAATATATCCTGCACTGTATTATTAAATTAAAATAAAACAGTACTGACACATGCAGCTTTTTTATAATTAAAACGCCCACGTTGGCCGGTAATCACCTGGATCTGGCTAATGGGGAGCCTAAGTCTCCTCCCCTTCTGGCTGGCTCATGGGTCCCCAATAAAAAAAAAAAAAACAGAATGTTAGTGAACTGGGCTATAAAAGTTATTTCTTTTCTTTCTGGGCTTTGCCTTACACCCAGAGTCACATCTGTCAGACTTTTCTAATCCTAGAGTTTCACCGTCTATCAGATTTTCTATCAGAAGCTAATGCAGGAGCTAGCGGTAGGAGACTATGTTCATGTTCAGCCTGCATGAAACACTCAGTGACACGTTAGAATCAGAAATAATCATTAAATGTATTTTTTTCAGTGGAGTTGACCTAAATATTGACCTACAACAGATTTGTTAGATTTCCAAAATGTGTCCCCCCCCCAAATTAAATTTGTTCCTACGCCCTTGCTTGACGCAGCAGCAACTACCAGGCATGTCCACGTCCTTAGATTCAGAGGCAGACAGAAACCTCGGTCCTCTACCGTGTTGATTAGTGAGTCCAAAATAGTAATAAATGTAAAAATGGTAAAAAGTTCATGTCGATTAATTTTACCAAGATGTGAAGGAAAAGTCGAGTCTTTACTGAATGTTACCGCGATGTTTTTGCAGCACCACGACATAACTTGTATGGTTACATGACAAAACTGCGATTTATCAAGACAAATAGGTGAAAAATGTATACGACCAGACTCGGAATTGGGGGTCCAATATTTGTCATTTATACAACAAGAAAATGTGCACAAGGTGGGCCTGAACCATCGACATATATACCTGAACATAAGGCTAGCTAATCTTAGCACTTTCGCTGGGAGGCTAGTCTACAACTTCCGGTTCAATTTCCAGCCGAGCAAGTGGCCTTGTTCGAGATTAGCAGCATAGATATGTATAAAAACACTAGATGCCTCCTCCCCGCTGTTCGCCAATGGGATGCGACGCAGGAACGTGGCAGCCATCTTACCTCATACAGCTGACCCCTTTCTTTGCACTGGAGTGAATGGTGCATATACTGTTTAAATAAAACTAACTTGCTCAGTTTTAAACCGATTTTCAAAAGGTTTGATTTGTTATAAACGCCAGAGATGTGCCTATGAAATAGGATGGGTTTGGCCCAGAAATTCCTGTTATTTCACTCCACAAAACATTTAATCTTTCATAGATATTACATTCAATAAGCTACAGCATTTTAAAGTATAAACAGCCCATTATCTATATCTATCTATCTATCTATCTATCTATCTATCTATCTATCTATCTATCTATCTATCTATCTATCTATCTATCATCTATCTATCATCTATCTATCATCTATCTATCTATCTATCTATCTATCTATCTATCTATCTATCTATCTATCTATCTGTCTGTCTGTGTATATATATATATATATATATATATATATATATATATATATATATATATATATATATACTGTATTTGTGGTTTGTGAAATACGATTTGTGTAGAGATGAGATTTCAAGGTTCTTTTGAGGTAAAGCCCACATTGACAGAACACAGATACAAAATGTGCACCCCAACAAGTAAGACAACCAACACCCAAATCTGTCAGCCAGAATCGGGCCACCAGCAATAAAATTTCACCCAGCAAATTATTTTGTATTTTCACTATTTCTTAACTTTTGTTTTCTTATTTATTGACTTTCATTTATTAATTATAAGCTCTTTGGAAATGCTTTCTGAAAAAGTTAGGAAATAATCAAAAGATAGATTAGGTTAATAAATAAGATGGATTACAGTAATAAATAAGATAGATGGACAATGGATTGATCTTGTGAAGGAGATTTTTAACATTCATAAAACCAGATAAACAATGTATAGAAGAAAGCAACTTACAATGTATAACCTATAGGGCATGTTGTGATCTGTGGGGGAAACCGGAGTACCCGGAGGAAACCCACGCATGCATGGGGAGAACACGCAACTCCACGCAAAAAGGCCATAGCCGAGTTTCGAACCTGCGACCTTCGTGCTGCGAGGCAACAGTGCCAACAACTGCACCACCATGCAGCCTTACCGGGCAATCAGGAGTTTATATTCTTCAGAAATTTCTGGGAAACAGTGCATTTGGTGAGGTTTACAAGGGTTTAAAACAGAACAGCTGAAGCAGTGGCTCTGAAGTTTATCACCATTGATTAAGCTAATCGATCACTTTGAATATAATGACAGCTTCTGTTTAGTGTTTGAAACATATTACATGAATATATTTGGTTTATTTCAAATGAGAGAGGGGGAACCACTAGATGTCAGTCAAGTCCAGGTGGTTTGCCCACGACCTGCTGGTGGATCTGAGTGAACTCAAAAAAAGGGAAGAAGACAAATCAAAATACACCAGATTTCATTGTTACACAGATCTTGGATACAGAGGTTGATTCTGATGAGGAAACTTCAAAGAATGAAAGCATTCAAAAGAACTCCCTTTAGTTTGAGGATGTCACCATCTGTCAAGGGGAAAGAGTAATAAGACATAATTAGGATGCAGTTTAAGTTTTAATAACTTTTATTTCTAATAAATTTCTATCTTTCCCTTCATGTAAAGATACAGAATACATTCTTAGTGAGTCTGATTCAGCTTTTTAACTTTCAGTGCAGTTTTAAATATTTGAAAGAATTCTATTACAATAATGTCCGTCTGTGAACATCAGAGTGGTAGAGGACAAACAAATCTTCATGAGAAACATTTTTAACTTCATTTGTCCATGCAGCTCTTTACTCGCTCCAACTCCAGTTACTAATCCATCCCAACTAGATGAAGCTGTTTTTATTCTGAGACGGCCATGGTCAGTTTAGTTAGAGATGTAGATCATTTGACAGACAGCAGCAGCATTTGGCATATCATCAATAAAGTCAAATGTGATCATGAACATGAGTAATTATTTAATTTTTTCAGTTTAACCACATGATGCTGACTTCCGTGACCTGCTGAAGCATGCTACACACTCAGGATAACCATGGTAACACGACGTGTCTTCCAGAATAACCAGAGCTGAATCAGGACGTCTGAACAACAGAACCTTGACAACGTTGGTACTTACTGCAGGACTGTTCATTTGCATCTGTTAAATTATTTATCACTTACAGTCAGGTTGGGATTAGAGTCTTTACTTGAAGACAGAACAAGAAGAATTATTAACAATGAAATATCAGCATAAATAAATAACTAGATCATTAATAAGTTTCAGGTCAAACTGCTGCCTTTGCATTCATGTCCATCTTCATGTATTCACATGATCCTGAGTGGTGATGAGCAACAATCAGGTGGGTGGAAGCATCTGGTCTGGTCAGGGAAGGAGTAAATGCTGGTAAGTGGAGTGGTGCAGCTGGCTAGGTGATGGGGCCTTTTCCAGGATCACTGGTATTAAAAGGAATGGTAAGGGAGCTAAAATCCCTCCAGAAACACCACCCATCTGTACTGGTGCTGGAGTGTTGGTGGGGGTTTGCTTGTTGTGGTGCTAAATGATGTGTTTCTTTGTTTTTGTCTCTTTTCATCTGGGTTCTGGTGTCAGAGAGAGGGATCCTCTAGTCCTGAAGAAGTCTGGAGCTTGCTGATCTCACTGAAGCAGTTCTTTTGTGGGGTCTCGTGAGACTAAAACATGTCAATGCCTGACTTAAAATGTTTGTGCAGGTTGAACTTATCACAGTTCTCCGTTATTATGATCTCTGGCTTTTAATAAAGAAATAAATAAAAAATGTTTTTTTTTGACTCACATATGCTGTTTTCTAATAAGGTTTTAACCAGAAATAGCTTTATTTAAATTAACATTTTAATAAATTAGTTACTATTTTACACTAGTTGTTAGGGTGGAAGGACAATCAGCAGGGTTATAGATGCATTTACAATCACATGTTTTCCCCCAAGTTATTAAAAACGTGTTTTAAATTAGTTTAGATCATCTCATGTTCCATCTGACAGCAGGCAGAGAACAGACAGACTGAAGATTAAATCCTGGAAACAGTTATCTCTCCTGCTTGGTAGATCTGAAGGAACTACTGACATTAAAGTCTATATTAAGACAAAAAGAAGAGCATCTATGCTAGCATGCAGAGAACAGAAGCTCTCAAATTATAAACCACATTCTTTCATTGATAGGTGTATTCTATAAACACTTATTTTTATACAATTATACCTATTTTAGCTAAATACGATCTGTAACCCACGTGTTTTCTACGTTTTGTTTGCAATATATCTTTTAAAAATATAAAGTTGATAAATGTTTGTGGCGCTCCAAAAAATAAATGCTTTGATAAAATACATAATTAGTGTAATAATAAATAATAAATAATAAACATACATTATCGGTCAAAAAATATCTGTAGAAATGAGAAAAGGGTCGTTTTAGCGTCGAGTCCGGCCAGTAACCGCTCATGTTGACTAGCAGCGCTGAGCTGTTAGCGTTAGCATTAGCAACTAAGGGCAACGTAAATCACGTGACCACTGCTTTGATGATGCCATGTGACCACTGGGTGCTTTGATTGTGTCACGTGACCACTGGGTGCTTTGATGACGTCACTACTATGCGTCGTCATATAAAGGTCGGATCAGATTCCAAATATCATTCTGAACAGGTCACAGCTCCAGAGCGGTTGTGTAGCATAAACATCCCTTCTGACAGTATTTAGAAGGACTCATTCTTTTACCGACAGGAACTTGGTGAGTAGCCTATCACAGTCAAAAGCTGAAATCAAATCAGTTTTAAGAGACAATCCATATTTTGAACTTGATAAGATTCAGTTATCAGTCACCAGTCTTTCAGCTTCAGGATTCAGAACTGGAAAACAGCCAATTAAGCTAAAATGCCTCTTAAGTTTTACAAAAACGAGATCCTTACCGGGCGATCTGGAGTTTATATTCTTAAGAAATTTCTGGGAAAAGGTAATTTTGGTGCAGTTTACAAGGGTTTAAAACAGGGAACAGATGAAGCAGTGGCTCTGAAGTTTATGGATCGCCGTGACTCGGCTTTCGGAGAAGTCATTATATTGGAACATCTCAGAGAACTCCAGGCTCATGAGAACGCCCTGATTAAGTTCATCGATAACTTTGTTCACAATGATCGCAACTGTTTAGTGTTTGAGATGCTGGATATGGACTTATTTGACTTAATGGAAATTAGACAGAAAAAACCACTAGATGTCAGTGAAGTTCGGGTGGTTGCCCGCGACCTGCTGGTGGCTCTGAACGCACTGAAGAATGCTGGAGTGACTCACGCAGATATAAAACCAGACAATATTATGCTGGTTAATCACCAGTCGCAGCCTTTCAGAGTCAAGCTGATAGATTTTGGGGTTGCTATAGAAACATACAAACTACGGCGTTATGATACCATTCAAGTGTGTGGTTTCAGAGCACCAGAGGTGAACTTAGGTCTCCCTCTGACTGAAGCCATTGACATGTGGGCTGTTGCTTGTACACTGACCTTCATCTTTCTTGGAGATCATATTCACAATACTATTTGTGAGTTTAAAAATATGAGGCAGATCTTTAAGCTCCACGGTCTGCCTGACCAGGATTTACTTGGCAAGGGAACGAAAGTGGATCGCTTTTTCATTTTTGACCAGTCAAACCAAACTTGGAGGTTTAAAACACCACAGGAGTATACGGAGACGATAATCATCGATGGCGACAAACATGATGTTGCGTTAGACTCTATCGATGACTTTTTAACAATTCATCCAGAAATACAAGACCCCTTTGAGTTAGAAGATCTGCAGGCTTTCGTAGACCTCCTGAAAAAGATGTTTACAGTGAATCCCTCAGAGCGGATCACTCCAGAAGAAGCTCTAAATCACAGATTTATAACAATGAGCCACCTTCCTCCTACCAGCAATAACTCATATGTGATATGGGCATATAAAAAAATGAAAGTTTATCGAATGGAGAAAGAAGAACCGAGCATATCCCCTGATTTCAATGTAAGACAGACTCCTGACAGAAAATCAGATATCTTTGATTTCAATCCATCTGATTCTGATCTGTCGGACTCAGATCTCTCTGAATTAGAAGATTCTGACTCTGGTCTGTTCGATTCCGGTCTGTCTGACTTTGATTCATCAGATTGTGATCTGTCTGACTTTGATTCATCAGATTGTGATCTGTCTGACTTTGATTCATCAGATTCTGATCTGTCTGACTTTGATTCATCAGATTCTGATCTGTCTGACTTTGATTCATCAGATTGTGATCTGTCTGACTTGGATACAGATGAAGAATCTAATGAGCCAGCGAACACATCAGATTTTCAACTCCTTAAGATTCAGGAAGCTAATTTAGCAGATATGAAGTTGCACGATCCAGAACTGGAAGGCAGCAGAAGAGACAGACTAGATGAAACATCGTTTGAATTATACAAAGATCAAACAATCACTGGGGAATCGGGAGTTTATATTATTCAAAAATTTTTGGGTCGTGTTGCTTTTGGACAAGAGGTCAAGGGTTTAAAACAGGGGACAGATGAAGTTGTGGCTCTCAAATTTATCCACAAAGACAACAGTGAATCAGCTACCGCAGAAGCCACTATATTGAAACATCTCAAGGAGCTCCAAGCTGACCAGAAGAACCTGATCAAGTTAATCGATCACTTTGAATTTAATGACAGCCTCTGTTTAGTGTTTGAGATGCTGGACATGGACTTATTTGGTTTACTTAAAACGAGAGAGTGGGAACCACTAGATGTCAGTGAAGTTCGGGTGGTTGCCCGCGACCTGCTGGTGGCTCTGACCGCACTGAAGAATGCTGGAGTGACTCATGCAGATATAAAACCAGACAATATTATGCTGGTTAATCATCAGTCGCAGCCTTTCAGAGTCAAGCTGATAGATTTTGGGGTTGCTATGGAAACACACAAACTATGGCGTTGTGATACCATACAGGTGTGTGGTTTCAGAGCACCAGAGGTGAACTTAGGTCTTCCTCTGACTGAAGCCATTGACATGTGGGCTGTTGCCTGTACACTGGCCTTCATCTTTCTTGGAGATTATGTTCACAATACTATTTGTGAGTTTATCAATATGAGGCAGATCTTTAAGCTCCACGGTCTGCCTGACCAGGATTTACTTGGCAAGGGAACGAAAGTGGATCGCTTTTTCATTTTTGACCAGTCAAACCAAACTTGGAGGTTTAAAACACCACAGGAGTATACGGAGACGATAATGATCAATGCCGACGACTATGATATTGCGTTAGACTCTATCGATGACTTCTTAACGATTCATCCAGAAATACAAGACCCCTTTGAGTTAGAAGATCTGCAGGCTTTCATAGACCTCCTGAAAAAGATGTTTACAGTGAATCCCTCAGAGCGGATCACTCCAGAAGAAGCTCTAAATCACAGATTTATAACAATGAGCCACCTTCCTCCTACCAGCAATAGCTCATATGTGATATGGGCATATAAAAAAATGAAAGTTTATCGAATGGAGAAAGAAGAACCAAGCATATCCCCTGATTTCAATGTAAGACAGACTGCTGACAGAAAATCAGATCTCTTTGATTTCAGTCCATCTGATTATGAACTGTCGGACTCAGATCTCTCTGAATTAGAAGATTCTGACTCTGGTCTGTTCGATTCCGGTCTGTCTGACTTTGATTTATCAGACTGTGATCTGTCTGACTTTGATTCATCAGATTCTGATCTGTCTGACTTTGATTCATCAGATTGTGATCTGTCTGGCTTTGATTCATCAGATTCTGATCTGTCTGACTTGGATACAGATGAAGAATCTAATGAGCCAGCGAACACATCAGATTTTCAACTCCTTAAGATTCAGGAAGCTAATTTAGCAGATATGAAGTTGCACGATTCAGAACTGGAAGGCAGCAGAAGAGACAGACTAGATGAAACATCTTTTGAATTATACAAAGATCAAACAATCACTGGGGAATCAGGAGTTTATATTATTCAAAAATTTCTGGGTCGTGTTGCTTTTGGACAAGAGGTCAAGGGTTTAAAACAGGGGACAGATGAAGTCGTGGTTCTCAAATTTATCCACAAAGACAACAGTGAATCAGCTACCGCAGAAGCCACTATATTGAAACATCTCAAGGAGCTCCAAGCTGACCAGAAGAACCTGATCAAGTTAATCGATCACTTTGAATTTAATGACAGCCTCTGTTTAGTGTTTGAGATGCTGGACATGGACTTATTTGGTTTACTTAAAACGAGAGAGTGGGAACCACTAGATGTCAGTGAAGTTCGGGTGGTTGCCCGCGACCTGCTGGTGGCTCTGACCGCACTGAAGAATGCTGGAGTGACTCACGCAGATATAAAACCAGACAATATTATGCTGGTTAATCATCAGTCGCAGCCTTTCAGAGTCAAGCTGATAGATTTTGGGGTTGCTATGGAAACACACAAACTATGGCCTTGTGATACCATACAGGTGTGTGGTTTCAGAGCACCAGAGGTGAACTTAGGTCTCCCTCTGACTGAAGCCATTGACATGTGGGCTGTTGCTTGTACACTGGCCTTCATCTTTCTTGGAGATCATGTTCACAATACTATTTGTGAGTTTATCAATATGAGGCAGATCTTTAAGCTCCACGGTCTGCCTGACCAGGATTTACTTGGCAAGGGAACGAAAGTGGATCGCTTTTTCATTTTTGACCAGTCAAACCAAACTTGGAGGTTTAAAACACCACAGGAGTATACGGAGACGATAATGATCAATGCCGACGACTATGATATTGCGTTAGACTCTATCGATGACTTCTTAACGATTCATCCAGAAATACAAGACCCCTTTGAGTTAGAAGATCTGCAGGCTTTCGTAGACCTCCTGAAAAAGATGTTTACAGTGAATCCCTCAGAGCGGATCACTCCAGAAGAAGCTCTAAATCACAGATTTATAACAATGAGCCACCTTCCTCCTACCAGCAATAACTCATATGTGATATGGGCATATGAAAAAATGAAAGTTTATCGAATGGAGAAAGAAGAACCGAGCATATCCCCTGATTTCAATGTAAGACAGACTGCTGACAGAAAATCAGATCTCTTTGATTTCAGTCCATCTGATTATGAACTGTCGGACTCAGATCTCTCTGAATTAGAAGATTCTGACTCTGGTCTGTTCGACTCCGGTCTGTCTGACTTTGATTTATCAGATTCTGATCTGTCTGACTTGGATACAGATGAAGAATCGGCATTTGAAAAAAGGAAAGTTTATATAATGTAGGAAGAGGAAACAAGCGGCCCGTCACCTGATTTCATCGTGGGACAGACCGCTGACAACAAATCAAATCTCTTTGATCTGAATCTGTCTGATCACAATCTGTCAGACTCAGATCTCTGTGAATTAGAAGATTCTAACTCTGATCTGTCTGACTTAGATACTGACGAGCCAGTGAACACGTGAGAACTGGATGTTGACAAGTTTCAGAAAGCTGATTTATCAAACTTTAAGCAGTACGATTCGGAACTGGAAGCCAGATGAAGAGACAGCCTAGATGAAATGTCATTTGAATTATACAAAGATCAGACAATCCCTGGGGATCCAAGAGTTTATGTTAGTCAATATTTTCTTAGATAAGTTTATTTAGACAAGTGGTCAAGGGTTTAAAACAGGGGGCAGATGAAGTCGTGGCTCTCAGATGTGTCCACAAAGACAACACGGGAGCAGCTACCAGAGAAGCCACTATATTAAAACATCTCAGGGAGCTCCAAGCTGACCAGAAGAGCCTGATTATGTCAGTCGATCACTTTGAATATAATAGGAGTGGCTGGATAGGCCTAGAAAAAAATGTGGGGTCTGCACTTCAGATTAGTCAGTGTGTTAGCTCTAGTAGAGTTCAGCCTGTGGCGTTGCATTGCACGTTCCTTTATTCTTTCTCATAAAAAAAAGCAAAAAGTCCATTACACTCAGATCAAAATTGAAGAATGCAAAATTAGTTACACTACTGTGGATACAGAGGAAGATTCTCAGGAGGAAACTTCAAACTTAGCATTCAAAGTTTTAGCGTTTAGTGTTAGCGTTTAGTTTTAGCGTTTAGTGTTAGCGTTTAATTTTAGCGTTTAGTGTTAACGTGTAGTTTTAGCATTTAGTATTAGCGTTTAGTTTTAGCGTTTAGTGTTAGCGTTTAGTTTTAGCGTTTAGTGTTAGCGTGTAGTTTTAGCATTTAGTATTAGTGTTTAGTTTTAGCGTTTAGTGTTAGCAATTAGTTTTAGCGTTTAGTGTTAGCGTTTAGTTTTAGCGTTTAGTGTTAGTGTTTAGTTTTAGCATTCTAAAACTGGGTTAGGCCATAACAGGGTTGGGGTTAGTTGGGTTAGTGATAAAGTAAACAAAAAATAAAAAAAATAATCCTCTACTATTAATCGCCACCTTATCGCGGTGTAGGGGTTTGCGTGCCCTGATGACCCCAGAAGGTATGTTGCCTGGGACTGTTTGTCCCTGTTAGGTTCTGCCATGGCAACTGGGCTCTGGGTCAGGGGCCAGACTAAGAGCGATTAATTAATTCTTATTAGGACTACAAAAGCAGTGGAGAAAAACTCTCTCCAAGACTTTTTAAATGATTGAGTTTTAGTAGTTACGTAGTTGGTATAAAAGAAAAGTTTTCACAGAAAATATTTTCCGTTATCTAGATCAGTGGTTCCCAACTTGACCCTCCAAAGGGGTCCCCACAACTGTGTCTGTGCTGAGGTTGTTGGGTTACAAAGATTATTTATTATTTGTAAAAAATTACTTTTCTAAAATCCCAATTACACGCCCAACTGTGTAATCAAAAATATGTATAGGAGTTACAACACCGCATGTCTGTGCAGTTTGTAACTAATCATGTGTGATGTGTGTTGGTAGATGGGGTTGGGGGGGTCCTGGCTTGTTTTCAACATTGGTACGGGGGTCTTCATGGTAAACAGTTGGGAACAACTGATCTAGATGAAATATGGTGTTTACTAATTTAAAAACTGTAGAAATTTTAAAGTAGTATATTTTATTCTGAAAGTATTTACAGGAAGTGCCAATCATCTTGTTTAACTTGATATAAACGCTGTGGTAACAGCTTCTGTCCGCAAGAGGGCGGAAACATCCTTCATCGTGAAAGTCAGGCAATGAAGGGTTTGCTTGTTTCAACCATCGACATGTGGTTTCTACCCAGTTGATCTGAAAAATTACATAAATCCCTTCAGTCAAATGCTGATTACAAATAAACCAATTAAAAATCAATTTAGACAGAAACATGTATACAAACGTATTTCTATTTGTTAATGCTTATTTTGTGCATTTGGTTTAGTTTTATTTCTGAATTTCAGAGGTTATTTTTAAAGTTATTGATGAAACAAGGACCAGTAAGTAGACTGGATGCGGTCAAAACTCCAGAAGATGGCAGTAATGCAGCTGTGCTGCTAAACAGCTCTTTAATACCAGGACCATTTGTCACGGTCCGTGGTGAGCCTCCTGCATGTAATCTGTTTGTTCTGAGTATTGTTGTAGGTGGGTGTGTCTGAGAGCCACCAGCTGCAGCTGATCCCGTCATCAAGGCCCAGGGGATTTAAGGAGCAGCGTGACACTTCACCACGCCGGATGATTGCTCAGCTTTGGGTTTCACTCCACCCTCCACCATCTCAATACCAGCTCAGATTCCTGCACTTCATCTCATGCTGTCTCCTCCCCTGGCCGCCCGCTCTCAGCCGCTCACCTGCACCCACCAAGCCTCTGCTCCTACCTCCTCTCATATTCGACAGTCCCTCCTCCTTCTGGAGCCTTCCTGCTCACCCGGACCTGACCTAGCCCTTCCAGAGGCTCTCACCACTATCTACATCAGTAAGCTCTCCTCCTCATATTATCCTCCATCATTCCCTCCATATACTCACTCTTTCTCCCTCCTCAGAATCCTCTCCTGGAGCCTTGCTGCCAGCCTGCACGTCGCCTGTTCCCGTTCCTCTGATTTAATAATAAAGAACGTTTTACTTACTTGCCGGTTTCTTGTGATGATTCTGCATGTCGTGGGTCAAGAAACTCTCACCCGCCATGACACCATTAGCTTTACAACAGGTGTTTATTATAAAATACTCATCTGTGTCCGTATGTTTTTAAACTACTGAGTGTGACTTTTATGTTGTGGTTTATCAAAAGATTAATGGTTAATAAGTTTTATTATAAGATTAAACTCAGACACATACAGGATTATTGATGTTTCACAGATAATTTCAACTACTGTGAATATTTGATGACAGTTTCATTCTGATCGTGATTCGTTTCAGCCACAAACATTCCGAGGACCTTCTGCAACGTGCTACCTGATGGTGACATGCAGTCGAGAGGACAATAGAAGCTCCAGGTGTTTGTGGAATGTCAGAGCTTGTGTGTGTGACAGAGCGTGTGTGTGTGAGTGGTAGGTGAGTCTGTAACAGTAACTGGTCTGGCTCAGGTCAGGATGTGAGAACGTGTCCATGAGTTGAACCTGCTCCACCGTCCCTAAGCTGGCCTCTCGGATCGCTGCGTAGAACTTCTTCTCCTCCCACGATGGTCCAGTCCAGAAACTGATATCGAAGCTGAAAGGCTCTGGGTGCAGAGAAAAAGGACAGAAAGGCGTCCCGGGAGGTGGGCCATGTGAAAACTGTCTTATGAAACGTGGCTCGTGAGACCAAAGCAAACGTCAGTCAGGGAGTGAAAACAGGAGAAGGTGAGGAGGTCCAGGTTCAGAGAGACAGTGATGGTGACATGGCAACTATCAGCTACACTGCTTTGAAAAACCTCACCAACCAAACCCAGTGGCTCTACTGTCAACTGCAGGCTTCTCTCCTCTGTTGCTACAGAGACTCTGTAGGGAGAAAGGAGTTTGTCCAGCCTACTTCTTAGTAATTTAATTGGCTCGGTGTCTGAAGGGAAAACACCTCTGAGGAGAAGCTGGTGGAAAGCAGGCAGGGCCCACAGGCTGATGGCTATGTTCCTGAACACCACACCACTAATGCCAAAGAATGAGCTGATGGCACCATTACAACCCTCATCGTTTTTATTCTTTTCCCCTTCAGACCTCACATCTCTCCCCCCACTCCCCCCCTGAAGCTGTGCTTCTTTTCCAGCCAGAAACTCGTTCAGCTGAGGGAGCAATGACGGACGCAGCACATATAGACTGCTTTCCACTTCAGGGTGAACATCACTGGAGCACGCCGGCCATAAGCTCTTCATCCTGCTCTCTTTATTGCAGGCAGCTTTTGAAGCACTTGATGCTTTTTGTATGTTTGGATCTTTTCCTTCAGCGGGACAGGTGAGGTCTCTCTGCAGCAGGTGGACCCAGTAACAGGACTGTCACAGTCGTTCACACGACAAGACGGGAGAGAAAGTGGACTACGGAGTCAAGTTTTATCGCTTCCCGAAGTGGAGAAAACATCACGGTAAATGTGTGGAGGAGCTCACAAGGAGACGCCAGATGGCGTGGATAGCTGCAGTGAGAAGGAAAGATCTGACTTTCAACTACATTCCTCCATCAAAGAGGGTGTGTTCTCTTCATTTCTACTCAGGTAATTTCATTTAACACAACTTTTAAAGGCTACACGTGAAGCTAACGTTATAAATGGCATATTACGTTTGTCGACAACCAGAAAGTAAACAATGAGGTGGTGAGTTCGTTCCCCTCATCTAAAAAAAAAATGAAACATCTTCCCTTGGTGCATGCGTGCGTGCGTGTGTGTTGTACATACTGATGACCATTTTGACCGTTTCCCCTACAAAGTGAGGACATTTTCTTGGTCCTCACGTTTTTCAGAAGCTTACTAGTAGGGATGGGCGATATGGCTGAGTCAAGTCGGTTCTGGTGAGAAGTGATCTGGAAAGACTCATTCATGCGTTCATCACCTCAAGGCTTGACTTCTGTAATATGTCTGGGTGAGTCAGGGTTGTATCAATAGACGTTAGTTAGTCCAAAATGCTGCGGCTCATTTGCTAACGTGCACTTGCAGGCATGAGCATGTAATCCCTGGTGTTGCCTTCTCTGCACTGGATTCCAGTTGCTTTTAGAGTTTGTTTTAAATATTGGTGTTGGCGTACAAATCGTTGAATGGACTGGCTCCTTCCTATCTATCGGACATGCTCGTGGCGTATGAGCCAACTCGCCGGTTGAGGTCGGCTGACCAGCAGCAGTCGGTGGTTCCAAGAACAAGTCTGAAGCTGGGAGGAGACCCTTTTCCGCTGCTGCGCCTGGACTTTGGAACCAGCTTCCACGCAATATTAGACAAGCATCTTCTCTGGTCATTTTTAAGTTGCTCCCATCGACATATAAATATTGGACAATGGGTTTCCATAGACTCCAATAACACATTTTTGAAGATAAATGGGAGGTGGCCACCACCGCCATTTTGACCGTGTCACAGGTTTCGTCAAGCCCAGACAATTCCACAAAAGGGAAGAGAGGTGGAGTTTTAAACTATCACAGCTTTATTAAAACATCTTTTATTGTGGTAATCGATTGCAGGATTCCAATTGCGTTTGACCTGCTGGTGATTAAGAGGAAGTGGAAAAGTTTCACCATCTGGTCGGCTGTTACTCTTCTTCTTCTGCTGGTGGGAATCATTTAAGGAATGCATGGAAAACAAAAACATACAAATGCTCATGAATCAGCTGTGGATTTTTTCATTGGCGCAAATTCATTGTTTATCCCTCCCACTGTCTTCATGGGTGACCCCGCCAGGAAAGTTGACCATTGAGCAGGATTGATGGTTTATCCCTTGAGGCAGGGGTGAGGAGTGAGCACCACTTCACCATTTTCACATAAACCATCAATCCTGCTCAATAGTCAACTTTCCTGGCGGGGTCATCCAATAGGACAGTGAGAGGGTTAAATAAACTGTTTAACTTAATATGATTTATTTCATTCAAGGGCCAGATAAAATCACTGAGGGCTGCCAGCAGCCCACAGGCCACACTTTTGACATCCTTGGTTAACAAGACGGAGATTGATCCACTTTTTCTTCTTCTGTGGTTGTCAGGTCCCCTTGGTGACAGTAGACTCTCTGTTCTATGGCAAACTAGTGATCGCTCCACTCAACATCCTCCTGTACAACGTGTTCACCCCACACGGACCTGATCTGAATGGTAACCTACAAAACACTTAACATTATTTCATACTGGTGTCAAAATCAGTCCTGAAATTTGATCAGAGTTGAGCTGAGCAGGATTTGGAGTCTTATTTCCTGATATTTGGATAATTTTCCTCTGATTGGATAACAGCAACGCGACTCTACCACTGACTGTTTGCTCTGCTACATTGATATTTTATCTCAACAAATAGCACAAGCCTGGAGTTCTGCTGTGTGGTGGATTTGCTAACGCTAACCGTTAGCTTCTGCTAAATGTTCTCTGCTGCTTCTTGGATGCTAAAACAACAGCCGTCCCCGTCACAAGTTAAGATGGGTGAAAGTTTCACCGTCTATTTTCTAGGAGACTGTTTTCATGTCCAGGCTGCATGAAAAACAACCAGTGACTAATTATAATCAAAAATAATAATTACAAATTGGTTTTCATCAAAGTACAACTTAAATAAACCATCTTAGATGTTGTATTTTAGAAGTTTTTAGGTTTTCCTAACAGGGTAACAGCAACTTCTTGTGCAAATCGTGACATATTCCTCTGAAGCAGGCTGGTGTAACATACTTTTCTAGTAAAACTTCAGACATATTCAATAGTTTTATTCTAAATGCACCTGTTTGGCTGTTCTGTGATTTTTCTGGGGTATTTTTAATGATTGGTTTCACTCCACTCCTAGGTACGGAGCCATGGCATTTCTACTTCACTAATGGCGTCTTGAACTTTAATCTGGTATTTGTTCTGGCACTGTTTTCCCTGCCGCTCACTGCTCTCATGGAGACGCTGTCAGGGTTCCCACGCGTCCTGGAAAACCTGGAAAATGATAGTCCAATTTTCCAGTCATGGAAAACACATGGAAAATGGGGGGAATTGCAAAATGTCCTGGAAATGTTTGAGTTGTCCTGGAAAGTAATTTTCCATCCTTGTGGATAAACAGACGGATTAAACATTTTGGGCAATATTGGGCTGTAGCGCTTCTCCTTTAATTTCTGCATCTAGCTGGCACAGCGCCCCACATGACGCTTCCAACCAATCAGATTGCATAATCCCCCTCAGTTCCAGTTCCACTTCTGTTTTTCCAACTGTCTTTTTGGCTAGATTTACAGATTTTTCACCCCTAGATTTATTTCTCTAAAGAAGGGCCAAAAGTAGCGACTCGGTTCGCGAGTATTGCGTTATCGCAGTTTATAGAGCGAGAGGTTTTTCTCCTTCTCTCTGTGTAGTGATACCTATGGTGGCTCTGCCCACAAGGGGGCAGTATTAGATAATCTATTTAAGGGTAGAGGTGAGCACTGATGAGAGAATGATGTACAGCTGGAGAAGGCACACAATAAACATCTTTTGTGAAGAACCTGAAACTTGGTGCATACTTCCAGAAACATTACATGGTACCAGGAGTGGGATGCTGCCATGGATAGTGTACGGCCTCCAGAAGCTGTTGTCTGGACTGGAAATGTGGATTGTGAATGGCGTTCGTTCAAGCAACGCTTCATGCTGTATTTGCAGGCTGTTGGCCTGGATAGCAAGCCTGATGTTCGCAAGATTGCTCTGTTGCTTACAGTGGCAAGACCCCGCGCTGTGGAGGTGTTTAATACCTTTGTCTTTGAGGATGAGGAGGACCGACACAAGTTTGACGTTGTGTTGCAGAGGTTTGATGATCACTGCTCACCGAAGAAAAATGAGACATTCGAGAGGTACGTGTTTCGTGCACGTTTGCAGCAGCAGGATGAAAGCTTTGATGTCTTCCTGACGGATTTGAAGTTAAAGGCACGGACGTGCAATTTTGGAATTCTTCAGGATTCGCTGATCAGAGATCAAGTTGTGTTTGGAATACATGATACAAAAGTGAGAGAAAAGCTGCTGAGAGAGACTGATCTTACGTTGATTAAAGCTGTGGATATTTGCCATGCGTGTGAAATAGCCCGGCACCATGTGAAAGCTTTTGGTGATGGAGCGGGGGAGCGGGGAATGGAGCCTGATGTTGCAGCTGTTTCATGCCAACGGAAATGTGGACAGGACAAGGAGAGGTCGTTTTCCTGTCGAAGATGTGGGACGCGACATGCACTGAGACAATGTCCCGCATTTGGCAAGATGTGTAACAGCTGTAAAGGACTTAATCATTTTTCCAAATATTGCTTTTCTAAAAAGAAGCCTGAAAAGCATGATCCTGTACACACTGTGGAAGAAGCTTCCCTGAGCGAGACTTTCTTTGTGGGTCTTGTGGAACGTGATGCTGACGTGTCTCCATCTGCTGTGACGTGCGGCGTGAAGGTGGATAAATGGACAGTGCCACTGCTTGTGAATGGAACTGTTTTTCCTGTGAAGTTGGACACTGGGGCGAAGGCTAATTTGATAAATGAGCGTGATATTGAAGCCATGGATGTGAAACCGCTCATTCGTCCGGCATCTAGCACCCTCAAAGCCTACAATGGCCAATCCATCATCACCAAAGGCAAGTGTACTCTCACAGTACACGTTAAAGGTAAAGAACACGACTTGGAGTTTATAGTTGTGCCGGAAGGTCATGATTCTTTGATAGGAGATGAAGCATGTGAACGGCTAGGTTTGGTCCATAGAGTGTATCATGTCAACGGGGATCCGCACAGCAGCGCAGAAACTATTGTTGGCCAATACCCGGATGTATTTGAGGGTTTTGGGGCCTTGCCCTACACATATAAGATACATCTCAAGGACAATGCCAGACCTGTTGTTCATGCTCCTAGGCGAGTTCCGGGTGCCCTGAGGTGCAAACTGAAACACGAACTCGACCGGATGACCCTGTTGGGAGTCATACGGAAGGTGGAGGCTCCGACTGAGTGGGTTAATTCCATGGTTTGTGTCAAGAAGCCTAATGGTGACCTGAGGATCTGTATGGACCCTAAGGATTTAAATGATAACATCAAAAGGGAACATTACTTACTTCCTACCAGAGAGGAAATTGTAAGTGAGATGTCTGGTGCAACGTTATTTTCTAAATTGGATGCATCTCATGGGTTCTGGCAGATTAAGTTGGAGGATGAGAGCTCCAAATTATGTACTTTTAATACTCCCTTTGGGCGGTAACAGTTTCTGAGGATGCCATTTGGAATTACTTCAGCCCCTGAAGTGTTTCATAGAACTATGGAGTACATCCTTGAAGGGCTCGACGGGGTACGGGTGTATGTGGACGATATCTTCATCTGGGGGGCAACTGTGGAGCAACATAATGAAAGACTCGTTAGAGTACTACAGAGAATCCGGGCAAATGGGCTGAAACTGAATAAAGCAAAATGCCAGTTCGGTGTCAGAGAAATAGTTTTCCTTGGAGACCAACTGTCTGGGGCAGGTGTCAAGCCAGATGACAGGAAAATTAAAGCAATACTGGAGATGCCTTGTCCTGCAGATAAAAAAGCAGTTCTCCGAGCCCTTGGAATGATTAACTTTGTTGGAAAGTTCATTCCCAATCTGTCTTCGAAAACATTGCACCTGAGACAGTTGCTGCATGAGAAACAGGAGTTCTCGTGGACTGGTGATCATGATGGTGAGTGGAAGCAACTTAAACACATCCTTACCTCTGAACCAGTCCTGATGTTTTATGATCCCCAGAGACAGACAAAGATTTCCACAGATGCATCGACCCATGGGATTGGAGCCGTGCTCCTGCAGCATGATGGGGATGACTGGAGACCAGTTGCTTATGCATCACGAGCGATGACTGCGGCTGAATGTCGTTATGCACAGATTGAAAAGGAGTGCTTGGGACTTGTGTATGGTTTTGAGAAATTCCATAACTTTGTGTATGGTCTCCCCAGGTTTTTGGCTGAAACGGATCACAAGCCTTTGGTATCCATTGTAAAAAAGAATCTTAGTGACATGTCACCCCGCCTTCAACGGCTCATGATGAAGCTTCTCAGTTATGATTTTGAGCTCATCTACACACCAGGGAAACAGATTGTTTTTGCTGATGCTCTGTCCAGGGCTGTTCCGCTGCATGGTGCCCAGAATGTGGGGTCCATTCAGTTAGATGTGGAGGTCCATGTGGATATGATTAAAGAGTCCCTTCCTGTGACTGACAGAAAGTCTAAGCGGATTGCTGATGAAACTGCCAAGGATGAGATCCTCCAGAGAGTTATGAATAAACTGCAGGGTGAATGGCCAAAAGGGGAATGTCAGCAGTACTTTAACATCCGAGCAGAGCTGAGTGTCGTTGATGGACTTCTACTCAGAGGACAGAGGATAATAATTCCAACGTCTATGAGACCTGAGATTCTGCAGAGGCTGCATGAGGGGCATCTGGGCAGGGAAAAGTGTAAAAGACGAGCAAGGTCAGCGGTTTATTGGCCAGGAATCAACACTGATATTGACAGAATGGTTTCAGGATGTGGGACCTGTCTGAAGTATCACATGACACAAACCAAGGAGCCGATGGTGCTCACCGATCTACCTGAAGAGCCTTGGCACAAGGTGGGAACTGATTTGTTTCATTTGGATGGAAGACATTACTTATTAGTTATTGACTATTATTCCAATTATCCGGAAGTGGTGGTCCTCCCCAATATTTCTGCTGTTACTGTAATTTCGTCTTTGAAATCAATTTTTGCCCGACAGGGGATCCCTCATGTTGTGTACAGTGACAATGGACCGTGTTACAGCTGCCAAGAGTTTCATGAGTTTGCTGTGGTTTATGACTTCCTGCATATCACCTCGAGCCCTCTGTTTCCTCAGTCGAATGGGAAGGCCGAGAAGGGGGTCCAGATCGTGAAACATCTTCTTAGGAAGGCGAAAGACAGCCATGCTGACCCCCATTTGGCTCTATTGAATTATAGAGCCTCACCCCTTGAACATGGTGTGTCCCCTGCTGAACTTCTGATTGGACGAAGATTGAGGACCACTCTCCCATTCCGTGATGCCCATGGGGTACCCCAGGATCTGGGGTTCCAAAGAAGGTCTCTGCAGCTGAGACAGAAGAGGAACTATGACAAGTCAACCAGATCACTGGAGCCGCTGGTCCAGAATGATACAGTGAGAGTTGGGGATTCTGGTCGCTGGAGTAGGAGAGCTGCTGTTTTGGGGACAGTTGGTCCTAGATCCTATGTGGTCAGGACTGAAGATGGCCAGACATTGAGGCGCAACCTGGGACGTAATTTTGGGGGGGGACGGGTGGGACATGTCCCCCCCACTTTTTCAAAAGGCAGTTTTGGTCCCCTGCACTTTTTTCCGTCCAAAAACAATGTTACGCTCCATTAAATGGATTTGGTTGAGCACTAGGACCGAAACGGAAACCGCTTTACTATTAGACCCGCCCAAAAGCTAATCTATTGGCTCTGCTGATACTTGCTAACGTTTTATTGGCTGTTGCTGCTGTCACTCAAGTTGTAAACAGTCAGAACGTGCTCACGTTGTTTTGCTAGTTTGGAGCCGCTAGGGAACACCGGTACTGAGTCACATCGTCAACTAGACGCTGTGTAATATCAGAGCTCAGCTCAGCTTCCATTACACAACATTTGAATAAGTGTTCATTTGTGAGTCTTTGGTAGTTAGGCACATGGAGGCAGCATGTCAAGAAAACGAAAAGTGGATATAAGAGACTTCTTTCAAAGTCAAAACGTAAGTTGGAACATGTGACACCCCTGCATTAAGCTCAGGCTCACCTCCTCCTTCACAAACATACTCAAAACTAACTTTTACAAACTCATCTCCTCCACATAACTGACTCCTCAGACACAATTTATTCATATTATTATAATTATTTTTTTTATTATTACTATTATCATCATAATTATTATTACTACTAGTAGTAGTAGTAGTAGAAGTGTAACTTCAAAACTTTTATCATTTAACTTTATTGTAAACTTATCTATTGCAATGCATATTTTCACATTAAAAAGCTCTGAAAAATGAACAGTATCATCATCGTCAACAGATTTTTTTAAGCTTAATGTCAAAGATGTACACTTTTCATTAGATTTATCTTATTTTTTCCATTTATTTTTTGTGTGTTGAAATGCAACAACTGTTTAAACACTTTTAAGGGGAAAAACATATTTAATATGTTTTTATACACTCAAATGTTAGGGTGATGATCATGTGTAAAACATTAGTTCAGCATGTCCTCTAACACAACAAATGAACAAACGGCCAGATCTCAGGAGGGACCGTTTATGTATAAATAATTTTTATACTTTTGACTAGGCCTGGGAAAGTAACACATTTTGCTGGACGATATTTTGTCCAACAAATTGTTGATGATAAACGATATTGTCAACATTATCTAGACCAAAATAACCACTAATATAATGTTAATATATCATAATAATGCAAGTACACCCTTTAAAATGCAACAAAGAAACCTTCATTTAACATTGAAATGTCCAGAACCAGAACTTCTAAATGAATAAAAATAACAAACAAAAATTAAATAAAAAAGGAATCTCACTCCCTGTTAGAAAATGTTGCACCAAAAACAATAAAAAAAGACCCAAAATAATAAATACAATGGCCTATCCATTGTCAACAGCCAAAACTGCACTTCAATAATGATAATAAATAAAAATAATAATAGAGTTGTAAATTTTTGAACTTTGATATATATATATATATATATATATAGAGGATGGAAAAATTATTGAGATGGGCACGTGACGTGTCAAGGGGTCTTTACATAACACCCCCCACCCCAAATCCGCACAAGCCTGCTGTGTCCCCCCCACTTCTGAAATCAAAATTTCGTCCCTGGGCGCAACCGTCGGGACTTGTTGAAGACACAAGAGACTCTTGTGGGACAGAAGACACAAGAGACTCTTCAGGGACGGGACTGTGACGATGGTTCGTCTCTTGTTGTTGGGCCGAACGCGCAGCCCGGCTTGTCAGCAGGGATGGCTGTGCAAGACAGTGCCCCGTCAGCGGAGGGAGCCATATCTGAGCCTGTATCCTGTGGGCTCAGGAGGACAACGCGCATCATTAAGCCTCCGGAGAGATTGAATCTTTAGTAGGGCATAAACTGAAGAAAAAAAACTCAATACAACACAAGAAGCAACACAATACGTTTTTTTTTGTGTGTGACAGGGGGATGTAGTGATACCTATGGTGGCTCTGCCCACAAGGGGGCAGTATTAGATAATCTATTTAAGGGTAGAGGTGAGCACTGATGAGAGAATGATGTACAGCTGGAGAAGGCACACAATAAACATCTTTTGTGAAGAACCTGAAACTTGGTGCATACTTCCAGAAACATTACACTCTGTTGAGTGACAAAGGAGCAGCGGAGAGCTTTTGTTTTTTTCACTCATGCGATGAGACGAGCGAACATGAGGAGAGCTTCGGGATAGCAACGGAAAGCAGGTAGTCTACCGGACCCGCGCTCCACTCAGTAATTCATACTTGTTCTATCGTCCAACAGCAGAAACAAAAATATGTGAATGATAAAAATGTCATGAATTCGATTCTATCAAAATACTAAGTATGTGCTCAGAGGACAGAGCCTCAGCTGTTCATACTGTTTTTAGCTAGCTACACAGACCGCAGCCAGGAGGCAGTGAGAACTGGACTGGCATGGTCATTTGAACGAAGTTGTTAACGTAATTAAATTGAATTCAACACGGCTAAATTAATAACTAGAATGATTTTAAGTGGTAACTATATATTTATCATAGTAATGTTACGTACAGTCCAGACTGAAATGGTAGCGAACAACTACAAGTACTTATCTCTGAGGTAGAAAAAAAATTTTTTTTCAGGTCCAATATGTCTGTGGTGTTAGCGGGAGATATTAGCCTAGTCATCTACCCTGAATCTTGTTTCTGGATGACTGGACTAACCTAAAATGACCAATACTGGAACTACAAAATGCAGTTTAACATCCAACTATGTGGAATAAGCAGTAAAGTGTAATGTGGTGTGTACAATAAGTATAATACATAGAATATGAAAGATATGAAAGCGCTAAGGTTTGAAAAGTAGGCCTAATTTATTGAATAAACAGTCAATATAAACAGTAACAATCTTTCAAAATATGTCTTTGTGTCCTTTATAGGCAGGAGTGAGTGATGTCAGGAAGACAGTGCCAATTCAAAACTTTTCAAAACTGGCTTTTTGTTAGCCCCAAGACTCTCTGCCTGTGTGTTGGGGTTTACCCCAGTGGACGAGAGGGTAGCTTCCCTGTGCCTTCGGGTCGGGGAACGGGTCCTGACTGTAGTTTGCGCTTATGGGCTAAATACCAGTTCAGAGTACCCACCCTTTTTGAAATCCCTGGGACGAGTGCTAGATAGTGCTCCATCAGGGGACTCCATTGTCCTGCTGGGGGACTTCAATGCTCACCTGGGCAATGACAGCATGACCTGGAGGGGTGTGATTGGGAGGGACGGCCCGCCTGATCTGAACTCGAGTGGTGCTTCATTATTGGACTTCTGTGCAAGCCGCAGTTTGGCCATAACGAACACCATGTTCGAACATAAGGATGCCCATCGGTACACTTGGTACCAGGGCAGCCTAGGTCGCAAGTCGATGATAGACTTTGTAGTCTTATCATCTGACCTACGGCCGTATGTTTTGGATACCCGAGTGAAGAGAGGAGCGGAGCTGTCAACTGATCACCACCTGGTGGTGAGTTGGATCAGATGGCAGGGGAAGATGCTGCGTAGACCTGGCAGACCCAAACGCATAGTGAGGGTCTGCTGGGAACGCCTGGCAGAAGAACCTGTCAAGACGGTCTGCAACTCCCACCTCCGGCAGAGCTTTGACCATGTCCCGAGAGCAGTGGGGGACGTTGACTCCGAGCGGGCCTTGTTCCACTCTGCGATTGTTGAGGCGGTTGTTGCTAGCTGTGGTCGCAAGGTGGCCGGTGCCAGTTGTGGTGGTAACCCCCGTACCTGCTGGTGGACACCAGAGGTTCGGGGAGCCGTCAGGCTGAAGAAGGAGGCCTACAAGGCGTGGCTGGTCTGTGGGTCTCCGGAGGCAGCAGACAGGTACCGGATATCCAAGCGGGGTGCAGCAGTGGCAGTTGCCAAGGCAAAATCTCGGGCGTGGGAGGAGTTTGGTCAGGCCATGGAGAAAGACTATCGATCGGCTCCAAAGAGGTTCTGGCAAACTGTCCGGCGCCTCAGGAGAGGAAGGCAGCAACTTGCTCACACTGTTTACAGTGGGGATGGGGAGCTGCTGACATCAACTGGGGCTATGGTCGGACGGTGGAAGGAATACTTTGAGGAGCTCCTCAATCCCACCTACGCGCATTCCGAGGAGAAACCAGAGCCAGGAGACATGGGGATGGACTGTCCAATCTTGGGAGCAGAAGTTGCTGAGGTAGTCAAACAACTACACAGCGGCAGAGCCCCAGGGGTGGATGAGATTCATCCTGGGTATCTCAAGGCTATGGATGTTGTAGGGCTGTCGTGGTTGACATGTCTCTGCAACATTGCGTGGTCATCGGGGGCAGTTCCTGTGGAGTGGCAGACTGGGGTGGTGGCCCCCATCTTTTAGAAGGGTGACCAGAGGGTGTGTTCCAACTATAGGGGGATCACACTCCTCAGCCTCCCTGGAAAAGTACTGAAGAGGAGGGTCCGATCGATAGTCGAATCTCAGATTGAGGAGGAGCAATGTGGTTTTCGTCCTGGCCGTGGAACTGTGGACCAGCTCTATACCCTTTTAAGGGTGATGGAGGGGGCATGGGAGTTTGCCCAACCAATCCACATGTGTTTTGTGGATTTGGAGAAGGCTTATGACTGTGTCCCCGGGGGCACTCTGTGGGGGACGCTCCAGGAGTATGAGGTGGGTGGCTTTCTGTTAAGGACCATTCAGTCCCTTTACCAGAGGAGCGTGAGTTAGGTCTGCATAGCTGGTAGTAAGTTGGACCTGTTCCCGGTGAGGGTTGGACTCCGCCAGGGCTGCCCTTTGTCACCGGTTCTGTTCATTACCTTTATGGACAGAATTTCTAGACGCAGCCGTGGTGTGGAGTGTGTCGAGTTTGATGGCAGGAGAATCTTGTCTTTGCTTTTTGCGGATGATGTGGTCGTCCTAGCTTCATTCAGCTCTGACCTTCAGCTCTTGCTGGGTAGGTTCGCGGCCGAGTGTGAAGCGGCTGGGATGAGGATCAGCACCTCCAAATCTGAGACCATGGTTCTTGACCGGAAAAGGGTGGCTTGCCAACTCCGGGTCGGGAGAGAGGTCCTACCTCAAGTGGAGGAGTTTAAGTATTTCAGGGTTTTTTTCACGAGTGAGGGTAGGAGGGATCGGGAGATCGACAGGCGGGTTGGTTCGGCGTCTGCAGTGCTGCGGACGTTGAGCCGATCTGTCGTGGTGAAGAGGGAGCTGAGCCAGAAAGCCAGGCTTTCGATTTACCGGTCAATCTACGTCCCAATCCTCACCTATGGTCATGAGCTTTGGGTAATGACCGAAAGAACGAGATTGCGGATACAAGCGACCGAAATGAGTTTCCTCCATAGGGTGGCCGGGCTCAGCCTTAGAGATAGGGTGAGGAGCTCGGACATTCGGGAGGGACTCTGAGTAGAACCGCTGCTCCTCCAGATCGAAAGGAGTCAGTTGAGGTGGTTTGGGCATCTGGTCAGGTTGCTTCCTGGACGCCTCCGTGGGGAGGTGTTTCGGGCATGTCCTGCCGGCAGGAGGCCCCCGGGTCGACCCAGGACACGCTGGAGAGGTTGCATCTCCAATCTGGTCCGGGAACGCCTTGGGGTCCTGGTGGAGGTGGCTGGGGAGAGGACGGTCTGGAGCTCCCTAGTTGGGATGCTGCCCCCGCGACCCAGACCCGGATAAGCGGAGGAAGACGACGACGACGATTTTATTCAGCACAGTGGATTAACCTGGTTCAGTTGCTGAGCAGAACAAAAACAGGACATGGAGATGACTTGATGATGCCACAATGTCACACCTCTGGTATGAACTAAAGTAGAGAATAACTTCTGTTTTAGTTGTGTTGCATTGTAAGTAGAGGAAAGCAGGTGGGCTTGTGAAAGACAAAAATCTTTCCACAACTATATTGTCAAAATAACGGTGTGGGTAGGTACAATATCATATCTGTTTCTAAATATATCGGGATATCGGCAAACCGCAGTTATGATAACTTGACTTGTACACTGAAAAAGTCTTGAAAATGTCCTGGAAAAGTCCTGGAAAATTATTTCAAGAAAAGAGTGGGAACCCTGGCTGTTGCACAGGGTCAATGGTGAGGACTGGCTGTTTTTATGAGCTGTGAGTCACAAGAGGCTCTCAGAAGCTGCACAGAGCAACAAACGGCCCTCTGTGGATATTTAATTGAATCATTTGTTTGCGCACTTTAATTCACTCCATTATACACTCACCTAAAGGATTATTAGGACCTGTTCAACTTCTCCTTAATGCAATTATCTAATCAACCAATCACATGGCAGTTGCTTCAATGCATTTAGGGGTGTGGTCCTGGTCAGGACAATCTCCTGAACTCCAAACTGAATGTCAGAAGGGGAAAGAAAGGTGATTTAAGCTATTTTGAGCGTGGCATGGTTGTTGGTGCCAGACGGGCCGGTCTGAGTATTTCACAATCTGCTCAGTTACTGGGATTTTCACCCACAACCATTTCTAGGGTTTACAAAGAATGGTGTGAAAAGGGAAAAACATCCAGTATGCAACAGTCCTGTGGGCGAAAATGCCTTGTTGATGCTAGAGGTCAGAGGAGAATGGGCCGACTGATTCAAGCTGGTAGGAGAGCAACATTGACTGAAATAACCACTCGTTACAACCGAGGAATGCAGCAAAGCAGCCCCGTATAGATAATCTAGTGAAGAAACTCAGACTGGGTTTCTTTTTGTAAATAAACTGTGTTTTCCTTTTGAGGTAAAAAAAACAACTAGTTACTGCAACGTTTCTGTCTATTCTGGACTATGGGGACCTTTTGTATATGAACACCTCAGCACAGTGTCTTGTTAAGACTGATTGTTATGACCTCTGTGTTCCTGGGCTCCATTTTAACTACCGCACCAAGGACAGCTCCTTGCTCCGGCCCCGCTGAGACAGGATCATGGTGACAGGATCAGCACCATGGAGAGAGGCACGCCGAGATGCACCCTTCCTGCCGGCCCGCTGCCACCAGCTGGAAACAATCCGCGCTCATCAGGGCTTCTTATAAAGGAAGACGAGGCGGAAAGAAAGGGGAGTGAAAAGGAGAGGGCGGCTAAAGAGAAGAGGGGCGGTTGAGAAGGTGAATGGAGTTGAGAAGGAGAGTGGTGAAAGGTCGTCGAGGAGTTTCCAGTGAGAGTTCGATGAGAAGTCGGTGAGAGGTTACCGACAGCGCGCTTGTGGAGAAAGGACGGAGTTTGGAGCTACCTGAAAGAAAAGAAGTGTGAGAGAGCTGTGAAGGAATCGTGTAAGGGAAGAGGATTCCAATCAGCCGGAGATCGTGGAGACGAGTGAACTTAAGACTACAGATGACACGAGGATCCTTTCTGGAGGAAACCCATCCCCTGAGAGAGAGAGAGACCGAGAGAACGGGAGAGCGTGAGACGCCGGCCACGTTAGGAGCAGCACAGGACTAAAAGGAGGACCAGTTCACAAAACAGGAGGGTATTATCCGAGCTTGAGGGGGCCTTTTGCCCCTTGTCTTCAGTTAACATAGACATTATTATTTCCAGAGACTTTATTTACACCCGTCTGGGACAATTTTAGCTAATAAACTCCTTTTGAACTTTTTATCGTCTTCATGTTTGCTACCACCACACTTGTGTTGCCCCTCCTGGTACTCCTAGGCCGGGAGGGGTGTAACATAATGGGGGCTCATCCGGGATTTTTTGCATTAAGACTATTTAATATTCCCGAGACAAAAGTTAATAATTGCCTACAGTTGTGTGGAGTTTGGAACTCGTGTTTTGAAGGCTCATTGAGGTTATTGTACTAACGTGGTGTTCTCTCCTCTTGTGTTATGACTAGTTTGGCGGAGATATTGGAGGCTCCCTCGCGGGAGGCGATCGAGGGATGTTGGAAAAGCGTTCTCGAGGAATTGGCTGCACACCTCGGCCTCCGTGGCACCCGAGCAATGCTGAAACCGGACTTGAGAACAGCTGTGATCCAAGAGATGGAGAGATGTGGTTTGATTCCTCCTGCCATCAGTGAGACTGACTTACTGCAGGTGGTGGAACATTCGGAGGAGCCCGAACCGGCCGAACCACCTGGGGATTCCCCCAGTGAGATGCCGACTACACCGGAGGAGCGTAAGATTACCCCTCTGCCTGTCACCCTGCCTCGATATGAACCTCCTTCTCCTACGTCTGCTCTGAGTTCCCTTGAGGCTGCACGCTTACAAGTGCGGTTGGCCCGGGTGAAATATGAGGCCCAGGAAAAGGCTCGTCAACAAGACATTTCTCTGGAACTAAAAAGACTTGAGCTCGAAGCTGAGACAAAGCTGTGATTACGCAAAATGGAACTGGATCATGAACTGCAGATGCTTCGTGAAAACACTTCAACCAGTGGAGTGGAAGCGAGATCGGCTGACACGCTACAGACTGATTCACCGCCTGATGCTGATAGAAGAGAAGTGGAACCTCCTGCGGATGAAAGAAATCCTGACGCCACCGAGAGAAGGAAATTCGACGTGGGAAAATGCATTGCTTTGGTGCCGACCTTTCGGGAGACGGAGGTGGATAGCTTCTTCTCCGCATTTGAGCGACTTGCGGCCGCTCTCGATTGGCCCCGGGAGGTGTGGTCACTTGTTCTCCAGTGCAAGCTGTCAGGAAAAGCACAAGTGGTAATGACTTCTTTATCTATACCAGATAGCATGGATTATGAAAAGGGGAAGTCTGCAGTTTTGAACTCTTATGAACTGGTCCCTGAAGCATATAGGCAGAAATTTCGGGCACTGAAGCATAAAGCTACTGGACAAACTTATGTGGAGTTTGCAAGAGAAAAGGTGTGTTTGTTTGAGAAATGGTTGTCTGCCTCCAAAGCTGAAACAGCAGAGGAACTTAAAGAACTAATACTAATGGAGGAAATGAAGCGATGCCTGCCTGAACGCGTGGTTTTGTATATAAATTAGGGATGCACCGATGGATCGACATTTGATCGTAATCGGCCGATAGCACCCCTATCGGTTTTGATCGGAATTTTCAAAATAGATCAAAGCAAACCGATCAGGTAGGGTTGTCACGGTAACTAGTGTAGCGGTAAACCCCTGTAAAAAAAAAGTTGACAATAATAATAACCGTCTTGTTTTTAAAAAAACTATATTATCTTGGTGGGTTTACCGTGGCTGCGGTGTAGGCGCGGTGACCCTTACCAGCCACCGTATCATCGGCTGAAGTTGCCGGCGGCTCATGCGCGCTTTGTTTACAACAAAACTTTCTTGAAGCTAAAGCTGAAATAATGGTCAAAGGAGGAGACGGCAGCGCTCAGGAGGGCATTTATTATCCCTCAAAGAAGACAAAGTCGGAAGTACGGGCATATTTTAGATATTTGAAGAATGCCGAGGGAGTTTATAGAAGACGGACGGACGGCTATCCTGTTTGCAGCACGAGCAGAAAAAGTGTCTGTGAAAGGCAGCAACGCTTCATATCTCATGACACATCTGCGTGACCATCACCCACAACTCTACAGTCAACGCAAGGCAAGTTAACGTTAGCGTTTTAGCTAAAATGCGTGATCCGAGGATTTGGGTTGAGGGAGAATGCAACGAGTCGCTATATAAAGCAGCCGCAGCGCCGCTACCTGCATATAAACCGTGTCGCGGACACCCCCATGTTGAAATGACGCTATGCATTACGGGGCTCCCAGGGGCAGATAAGAGTTGGTCTCTCCCCGAGAATAATTGTGAATTTAACAATGATTACTGCCTGATGACATTTTCCCACATCTGCAAAGCTCACTGGAAGGACACAAACCGAGGACAATTTTTCCTGAAATACGGATTGCTCAAGTAAGGGTAAAAAAGTATCTGATTAGAAGGCTACTTGAGTACTGAGTATCATCTGATCTAATATTTTTGAATGATGACATCAAACAGACATAAAATAAGAAGTTATGGGCAAATATTGCTATTTTAAAGACTAAAGGGAAAAAATGTAAAAAAGTAAACAACATAATTACAAAATAACACATTTTAGGCAAAATTTAGACACAAATTGAGGACAATATTTTCCTGATATACAGGGTTTATTTAATTGTGTGAAAATGTAGCACGTTTAAAAAAAATACCGTGATAATACCGAAAACCGTGGTAATTTTGGTCACAATAACCATGAGGTTAAATTTTCACACCGTGACAACCCTAATACAGACCATTTTAGAATAGGTTACATTTCCTTTATTCCCAGATTATGTAGTTTGTAGCACTCATTATAATGTAGAAAATTTCTGGCCAATCCACGTGATCGGTGATCGGTATCGGTGATCAGCATTCTTTTATATCGGTATCGGTGATCGGCAGCAAAAAAACCTGATCGGTGCATCCCTAATATAAATGAACAAAAGGCGACTCGTCTGGCTGATGCGGCTCTATTAGCTGATGAGTATGCTCTGACTCATCGCTTTAGTGGTGATGTGCCGCGACCGGAACACAAGCGCCCCGTTCCCTTGAGGCCTCCTGGAGTAAATCAACCTCCGGGGCGACAAACGCATTGTTTTTACTGCCACCGCCCTGGCCACATAGTGAAAGACTGGTTGATTTTGAAACGCCGTAATGAACAAAAACGACCCCCCCCCCCCACGGGAGATCGGGTTGCTGACTCATCAGCCTTTTCAGTCGGAAATGAAAGAAACGACCAAGACTGAAAGTTCATGTTTTACGCCTTTTCTGTCCCAAGGAGTTGTGGCTGAAAACGAAAATGGTACACACGTTCCTGTAAAAATACTCCGTGACACCGGAGCTTCCCAATCTTTGATACTAGAGGGAACATTACCCTTGGATGAAAATAGTTTTACTGGGTTGTCAGTTCTGCTTTCTGGTATAAACTCTGAACTGGTTTCGAGACCTTTACACCAAGTTTGGTTACAGTGTGATTTAGTCCAAGGTGTGTTTGATCTGGCTGTCTGCCCTTCTCTCCCCATTGCTGGAGTGACAGTTTTATTGGGGAATGACGTGGCAGGGGGCGTGGTTGCCCCCCCTTTGCGAATTATAGAAAGTCCCTTAGAGGTAGCCGCGGAGACGGCTGAAACTTCTAAATATTACCCAGCCTGTGTTGTAACCAGGGCTCAGAGTAAGTTGACAGAGGACAGCTTAATAGATGTTTCTGGTTTGTTTTCAGATGAAAAACCATCCCTTCCTCCTTCTCCTTCTTTGCCCCGAGACTCAAACGATAAGATAGGGAGACGGTGCTTTGATTTCCCCCTGTCTTATTCAACTTTAGGAGAGGAACAGAAGGCGGATGATACCCTACAGAGGTGTTTTCAGGGCTTAGAAAATACATCTGAAGGAATGAAATCCTCAACCTCAGGGTATTTTAAAGAAAACGATGTTTTAATGCGGTGTTGGACAAATCCCCTCGCTAAAGGAGCTGCCTGGGGCACTGTAACACAGGTAGTAATTCCTGTGAAGTTTCGGCCACAAATTTTGAAGCTAGCTCATGAGAGTCAATGGTCGGGTCATTTAGGAGTTCGAAAAACGTATCTCCTCCTCCTGGAAAATTTCTTCTGGCCCGGAATGAAGGAAAGTGTGAGAAAGTATTGTCGAGACTGTCACGTGTGTCAGATTGCTGGAAAGCCCAATCAGCTTCCAAAACCAACCCCACTCAATCCCATTCCGGTTATTGGAAACGCTTTTGATCATGTAGTGGTGGATTGTGTCGGCCCCCTACCTCGCAGTAAAACGGGAAAAAGATTTCTCTTGACAATTATGTGTGCTGCTACTCGTTTCCCCGAGGCCATTCCTTTGTCCTCCATAACAGCTAAATCCGTGATCAGGGCCTTAACATCCTTTTTCTCTCTCGTTGGTTTGCCCCGAGTATTACAAACGGATCAGGGGGCAAACTTTACGTCTGAACTATTTCAGAGAGTAGCCAAGAGCCTAGGCATACAACATGTGACCTCCTCTGCCTACCACCCGGAAAGTCAAGGAGTGCTGGAACGCTGGCATCAGACGCTGAAGGCCATGTTGCGCAAATACTGTGTGTCATCTGGTCGATCATGGGATGAGGGGCTCCCCTTTTTGTTATTTGCAGCTCGTGAAGCCCCACAAGAGTCCTTAGGGTTTAGCCCCGCGCAATTGGTGTTTGGACACACCCCCCAGAGGGCCTCTATTAGCGTTAAAAGAAAGAATCCTGCAGACTCCGATTACCAAGAAACACAAAATAAATGTTTACGTAGCAGAGTTTCAACGGCGCTTGAAAGAAGCAAACCGATTAGCAAGAAAGTCATTGGAGAAGGCCCAAGGAAAGATGAAAGCTCATTTTGATAAAAGAGCCGAGCTGCGTGACTTCTCCCCGGGAGATATGGTGCTGATGTTAAACCCAGTGGCTGAACATGCTCTCTCAGTCAAGTTTACGGGTCCGTTTCCAGTCATTAAAAAGCTGACTAACACTACTTACCTCATCCAGACGTCTGACCGACGGCGAAAAGAACGTGTATGTCATGTTAACATGCTTAAAAGATATCACTCTCCTCTGAGCTCTGCAGAACCACCATCTGAGGAAAAGGTGTGCGCAGCCTTTGCTTCAGAGCCGATCCCTGAGGAAGACGTTCCCCCTCAACTGGATAAGAGTGTTGGTCCCCGACTGGAAAACTCGCAAGTATTGGCCCAGCTCCATACAAAGCTTGATTATTTGGAACCCAGTGTCAGACATGAGTTATTGGAGTTGATAAATGCACATTTGACCCTCTTTTCTGACGTTCCCTCTAGGACTCATCTTATTGAGCACGATGTTGTTACCACTGGAGATAAACCTATTAAACAACACCCTTACCGTGCAAATCCCTTAAAAAGAAAATTAATGAAACAGGAAACGGAATACTTGATTAAAAACGGTTTAGCTAGGCCCAGCCACAGTCCGAGGAGTTCTCCATGTTTAGTGGAGCAGAAACCAGATGGCACCCCTCGCTTCATTACGGATTACAGAAAATTAAATGCCGTAACCATACCGGATGCCTATCCGTTACCTCGAGTTGACGATTGTGTGGATAGTGTGGGGAATTCTAGATTTGTTACCAAGCTGGATTTGTTAAAAGGCTACTGGCAGGTCCCTTTAACTGAAACTGCGTCAGAGGCTTCTGCTTTTGTAACACCCGATGATTTCTTAGAGTACACCGTCATGCCGTTCGGTATGAGAAACGCCCCTGCTACGTTTCAACGGTTAATAAATACCGTACTTTCTGGTATGGAGCATTGTAATGCTTATCTAGATGATATTGTTGTGCACACGTCAACCTGGGAAGGACATATTGCCACGTTAAGAGAGTTGTTGAGCCAGTTAGACACTGCTAATCTTACCATAAACCTAGCTAAAAGCGATTTTGTGAAGGCTACTGTAACTTACCTCAGGAAGGAAGTCGGACAAAGTTCTGTCCGCATGTTGCAAGATAAAGTTCAGGCTATAACTGAGTTTCCTGTTCCCAAGACCTGGCGTGAGCTCAGACGGTTTATAGGAATGGTGGGATACTACAGATGCTTTTGTAAAAACTTTGCTGTAGTTGCTTCACCCCTGACTGATCTATTGAGTCCACAGGTCTCGTTTAAATGGACAACAGCCGCCCAAGGAGCCTTCGAGAACTGCAAACTACTTCTGTGTTCGGCTCCAGTTTTAAAGGCACCAGACCTCACACGCCCTTTTAAACTGGAAATAGATGCCAGTGATGTTGGGATGGGAGCAGTATTACTTCAAGAGGATGAGGGCGCTTTGGACCATCCTGTCTCCTATTTCTCCAAGAAATTCGCTAAGTACCAGCTTCATTACTCCACAGTTGAAAAAGAAACCTTAGCTTTAGTACTGGCTATCCAACATTTTGAAGTTTACCTCTACCCTGGAAGTAATCCCATAGTGGTGTACACGGATCACAACCCCTTGGTCTTTTTGTCGCGGATGTATAATAAAAACCAACGGCTGATGCGTTGGGCACTACTAGTGCAAGATTATGATTTACACATACAGCACAAGAAAGGCACAGATAACATAGTGGCAGATAGTCTGTCTAGGGCCTTTTAATGTGTAAATCCTAACAGGAATTGGAGTTTTAGAGTTAATTTTAGCATCATCCGGTTTTACAGTGTGCGTTGTGGTTCCCTTGTAGGTTTTAGAGGAATATTCCCTTGGGATATTCCTGTTTTGTTTGTTAGTGTTGGGGTCATAAAGGTTAGTGTTGGTACATCCTACCATCTCGGGAGCACCCCAGGACGAGGAAGGACGGGCTTGTCAATGGGCCACCCTTCCTTGTTGCTGGTTAATGTGATCGCACATGTGCTTAATCTGCCCGCCTTTGCACCTCATGAAGACAGGACGGTTAGCCAGTTTTTACTAGGCAGATAGCGGGAATCACTACGTACAGAACCGGGCTCCGCAGTGATATTAGTGTGCCGCAGAGGACAGATCCGTCGCCCAGACTCAGAACTCAGCCGGTCATTTCTTGGTTTGTTTTTTTTAGTCAAAAGAGGCTTCTGGATTTTATTGATTCAATCCCACCTCTTTTTCCTTTTTAGGAGGGGGGTGTTATGACCTCTGTGTTCCTGGGCTCCATTTTAACCACCGCACCAAGGACAGCTCCTTGCTCCGGCCCCGCTGAGACAGGATCATGGTGACAGGATCAGCACCATGGAGAGAGGCACGCCGAGACGCACCCTTCCTGCCGGCCCGCTGCCACCAGCTGGAAACAATCCGCGCTCATCAGGGCTTCTTATAAAGGAAGACGAGGCGGAAAGAAAGGGGAGTGAAAAGGAGAGGGCGGCTAAAGAGAAGAGGGGCGGTTGAGAAGGTGAATGGAGTTGAGAAGGAGAGTGGTGAAAGGTCATCGAGGAGTTTCCAGTGAGAGTTCGATGAGAAGTCGGTGAGAGGTTACCGACAGCGCGCTTGTGGAGAAAGGACGGAGTTTGGAGCTGCCTGAAAGAAAAGAAGTGTGAGAGAGCTGTGAAGGAATCGTGTAAGGGAAGAGGATTCCAATCAGCCGGAGATCGTGGAGACGAGTGAACTAAAGACTACAGATGACACGAGGATCCTTTCTGGAGGAAACCCATCCCCTGAGAGAGAGAGAGACCGAGAGAACGGGAGAGCGTGAGACGCCGGCCACGTTAGGAGCAGCACAGGACTAAAAGGAGGACCAGTACACAAAACAGGAGGGTATTATCCGAGCTTGAGGGGGGCTTTTCAATCAATCAATCAATCAAAGCTTTATTTATAAAGCGCCTTCCGCAACCCTGTCAGGAAGCCCAAAGCGCTGAACATGGTACAGTTGTAAGTAATTATACTGAATAAATCAACAATAAAAGAAATTCAAATTACAAAATACAAATTACAAAATACAAAATGGAAATTACAAGATAGATGAAACATTCCGGTAAAATACAAATGTGTGAAACACAATTGGATTGAGTGGATGGATTGAGAGTACCAATGAAAACTGTGGAATGGATTCAACATAATAGAGGGCCATAAGCATGTTCTGGAAACGCCAAGCGGAGGAGGTGTGTTTTTAGGTGATTCTTAAAGACTGGCAGAGAAGGGGACAGCCTAACTGAGGGTGGCAACTGGTTCCAGAGTAACGGTGCTAGGACTGAGAAAGCCCGGTCCCCACGGGTACGACACCTAGACCGAGGGACAGCGAGCAGGCCTTGGTCAGAGGAGCGCAGAGCGCGTGATGGGGAATGTCTGTTCAGGAGTGTGGCCAGATAGGGGGGAGCACCACCCTGGAAGAAATGATAAACAAAGAGGAGTATTTTGAATTGTGAGCGATAGGAAATCGGAAGCCAGTGCAGGGAGGCCAGAACTGGACTGATGTGGTCCCAGTCAGGAACCTGGCAGCGCTGTTCTGCACAACCTGTAGGCGACGCAGTGTTGACTGACACAAACCTGCATATAGAGCGTTGCAGTAGTCAAGCCGAGAAATTACAAAGGCATGCAGTACCCGCTCCAGGTGGGCTCTCGACAGCATATGCTTGATTTTAGCAAGGCGTCTCAGGTGAAAGAAACTGGACCGGACCACAGAATTGATGTGTGCATCAAATTTAAGTCCTACATCAAGTTTCACCCCCAAACTTTTGCCCCTTGTCTTCAGTTAACATAGACATTATTATTTCCAGAGACTTTATTTACACCCGCCTGGGACAATTTTAGCTAATAAACTCCTTTTGAACTTTTTATCGTCTTCGTGTTTGCTCCCACCACACTTGTGTTGCCCCTCCTGGTACTCCTAGGCCGGGAGGGGTGTAACACTGATGTGGTTTATCATGCCTCACTGAGGTTTATTGCTAACTGTAGACCACTGGCCCATCATTGAGAAGTGTATTCTCCAGTGGGATGGCCGTCTTTGTCCACCAGGGGGTTGGGACACTGGTACACTTTCATTTAGAAGGCCATGCTTGGATTACTACCCACCTACATCTGTAACTTAATCTCACAGAGAAGTGTAACTTCTACAGTCTGTGTGCAAATGATCAACTGTTACTTAGTGTTGCGTATGCTCGCACCGAGCAAGGCAAAAGGGCTTTAGTCCACTCTGCTCCTTCTGCATAGAACGGGCTGCAGGAAAACAGGAAGTTGACCAGTTTTCCTGCATACATTTTTGAACACATTTAAAACCAGACTGAGCGCCCTTGAGACAGATTCCCTGTGTTTTAACTGCCTTCTGTAATTTAGTACATAACATGTCTGTGGAGCTGAAAATTTAGTAACTGTAACTTTTGCTGCCTCTTGGCCAGGACTCCCCTGAAAATGAGGTTTTTAATCTCAATGGGACCTTCCTGGTTACATAAAGAATAAATAACTAACAAAGTAGTTACATGTCAAATATTAATATTCAACTATCTAAGCCTTTTTGATAATTACAAGGACTTTTAGACATTTTAAAGTTTAATTAATTCATTGAAATGAACTCATATTGATGTGCAACATTATAAATGGTGGGTGTCATTGCCATAGGAGATAATGTCACCATAGAATGAACAAGTGTTTGGTCTGCTGTATCTACGGCCGTCTCCTTGTGCTATTCTCTTCAGTTTTCAGATTCAGTGTACTGATATTTATTTCTTGCTCAGCTGTATTCAGGTGCTGGCCGAGGATGGGGAAGTTCACGTCTCCCTGTGCAACGGTCAAGGCGGGACACCGGTGGATAAGCCAAAGCGTGAGTGGCACAACAGCTGGCAGGTGGTCGCTATGGCAACAGAAGCACATTTAATCCTCAGTGCTGTTGGTCCGTTTGAAAACGAGAACTATCCAAGCTACAAGTGCACTGGATACAGGTAAGAAACCAAGGTGAGTGTTGACCTTAAAGAGCAGAAGCACCTCGTAGTGCCACCCACCCCCCCCCCCACCCCCGTGTGTTTTTGGTGTGTTTGAGGCTGTTTTGTTGTTGCGCAGGAGCCAGGACAAGGGCTTTCGTGTGGAGAACGCTTTGCTCCACATCTTTTCTCGCAGTTTCCCTTGCATTTCTGTTCAGATAACTCACATGGAGGAAGTTGTCGAAGGGGAGAATGTCCACTACAACATCCCGACGGAGCTGAGTGATTATGTGTTCAGGTGCGGTAACACAGCTGCTCTCCTGCTGTCCAGCTTTAAGTACAAGCCACTTACTGTCTCCTCTCTGTCATCAGGAGATTTCTCAGTCCAGATTCTGTCCATCCAGTCAAGTTGGTGCAAGATTTCTTTCTAAAGGAACTGTTGGCACACTGGTCGGTTTCCATGGCAACTGCCTCCGCTCCCTTCCTTATTGCGGCCAAACGGCTGCATTCATGCTGCCACTGTGTTGATAACTCGCAGTGTTACTCAAGGGCGTAGGAACCGGAGGGGACGGGTGGGACGTGTCCCCTCCAATATTGGACAAATGCGCATTTGTCCCCCCCAATAACATGGAGAAGAAAAAGATTGATTTTGAAATATTTGACTCGCGAGCTTTTATTTTGAAAGACACCGCGGACTGCTCTCCGACACAGCCCCTCCCCTCAGGGAGTTAGACAGGCTGAGAAGCAGGAGTCAGAGCTGGGGCAGACACCATAGACTGTACATACAGACACAGGTGTCAGAGACAGACGGCAGCAGCTCAGCGAGTTCTTCTCATGGGCAACAAAAGAAAGAAAGGAATTGTGAGTTGGTAATAATTTAGTCTAAGAGTATAATTCTATTTCTGGTCAAACGCTAAAATGGCTTGCTAGCAGTGGCGGCTGGCCAGTAGAGGGCGATAGGGCGCCGCCCTCCCAGTTTTCCCGTGTTTTTAATTTTTATTTAAAAAAATAAATAAAATTAACAATAATCACATATTCTAAGTTAATTGTGTGTTTTGTAACAAAAATAAATCATATATATATATCTATATTGGTCTCTGCCGGTCTGCCGAGCGGTGGAGGTTGTAGGCTGTTTTTGAATCGCCCAAACAGGACGGGACCAGCCGTCCAATTGCTGACAAGAAAATCAAAGGGTAGGAATGGGAATGTATCCAATCAGCGTCGACGTTTCAGAAGCATGATGGGCGATAGAGCTACCGCCAAAGGTTTCGTTGGTGTTCGGTAGAACTCGGCAGAGTCGTTTTTGGTCGTGACGCAGATGTAACATGGACGCCGCCAGTGACCAGCATGGATGCCAGATCTCAGCAGCCACTGAATTCAGTTCGGTCTCTTCTCCAGTATCCGTTCAAGAAGAGAACTATGGTGGAAAAACTTAATGTCAAAGAGCTTGGACCAGATCAGCCCGACGTAAAGATAAGCCAGCAGGAGAAGGAGAGAGGTAAACTGTACACACAGGCTTCTCCCGAAATTGGTACATCACCAGGAAGGCTTGGCTAGCTGGATGCAATCACGCTAATGCGTTATTTTGCTTTCCGTGTTTGTTATTCAAAACGGCTGGGACAGATAAGGCATGGATGAGTCAGGAGTTACAGACATGAAACATTTTTCTGAGAAGGTGAGGAAACACGAGTCATCCCGGGCACACATGGACAACAACACGGTGAAGCTAGCCATGCTAGGCAGCAGAGCTAACGTTGCCATGCAGGGAACAACAGCAGCTGGGTGCAGAGGTAAGCTGTACATTACATTTCTGTGAACAAGACAATCAGAATCAGAAATCCTTGGTTGTCCCACAAACCGGGACATTTGTTTAATAACATGTTTAATGTGCAATAACTGTAAAAACTAATTTCAACACACATACTTATTATACACATTTAATCACGTAAATGTGTATTTCATGTAAATTTGTACATGCATCAATCTGATTCCATTTTACTTCTGCTGCAGCAAACAAGTTTCCCAGCTTTTGGGACAATAAAACATTTCTGATTCTCAAGTAGATGTTTTTACCTCAAATGTAAAAACATCTGATTGAGAATCAGAAATTTTTTATTGTCCCAAAAACTGGGAAATATGACATTTGTAAGAGGATACTGATGACATTATTTCCTATGAAAGTGTTTCCTATGTACTTATCTGTTGTTTTTTATTTATCTACTTTAAAGAGGATTAAGACTTTCCTTGAGGAACACCATGACAGGATGGGCTGAATGCTCTTGCCATGCTCTCCATGGGAAAAAAAAGCTTGTCACAAACATTCCTGACTTCAATAAAAAGCTAATCGAGAGCTTTGCCACTCAGAAGGACAGAAGGGCAAAATTTCTGTACAAATGAGGTATCACACACACACACACACACACACACACACACACACACACACACACACACACACACACACACACACACACACACACACAATGCATCCACTTGATCTTTGTATAAAGTTGACCTTGGCAAAACACTCCAGAAATATTTAACAGTGTAAATTTCTGGCGTTTTGTCTAAGTAGTGTTTACTACCATTACTGTAACAGTGACCTGCTCATAATTTTTCGTGTTCACTCAAATGTTGAAATTAAACAAAATGTTTTTGTTACTTGCCTCTTGCATGGACTATTTACCATTTATGGTCATGTTATTTTATGTGCAATTTAATGCAGTATTTTTCAACCTTGGTCCGCAAGGCAGCGTGCCAATAGTCAGACACACCTGGATTAATCAGTTTGTCCAATGATGTAAGACAGGAAATAAAAGAGCTGTGCTTAATTCAGGAAATAGTGGAGTTGTGCACAAAGCTCAGAAAGCACAAGTTTATTTAAAAATAAAAAATAGCACAGCCCCACCAAAAATATTTTTCACCAGCCGCCACTGCTTGCTAGTTAGCATTAAACATTAAACAACACCACTAGTCAACAAAAAATGGCGAATTTGACAGTAACAGACAAAAACCATTTTACACGAAATAAATAAAAAAGTTGAATCTCCACATAAAATGGAATTTGTAAGTGTGGCTGTTGCTTGTTTGTGACATTCTCATCACATTTAATTTTTAAACCTTATTCTCATGTCACTTTTTTCATATAAGAGACCAGAGGAAGTTCAGCAGGAAAATGATGAAGAAGGTGAGACAGGCAGCGCCAGACCTGCTGAGGGTGAGACAGGGAGCACCAGACCTGCTGAGGGTGAGACAGGGAGCACCAGACCTGCTGAGGGTGAGACAGGGAGCACCAGACCTGCTGAGGGTGAGACAGGGAGCACCAGACCTGCTGAGGGTGAGACAGGGAGCACCAGACCTGCTGAGGGTGAGACAGGGAGCACCAGACCTGCTGAGGTGCAGGTAGGTGCTACAGTGGAGTGAGATTTTAGATGGTTGATGATGAGAGGAAGATTAGAGCATGATAACAAGTGAACACGACTAAATAATACTATAACAACCATGATTTTAATATTGCACTAGTCCTCCAACAGTATTTTTTTTACTCCTTAGTCATGTCCACTGTTTTTATATTGGAGATCAGATGAAGTTCAGCAGGAACCAGTTGAGGGTGAGACAGGGAGAGCCAGACCTGCTGAGGTGCTACAGTGAAGAATGAGATGATTTTAGGTGGCTGAGAGGAAGATTTGAATGTAATAATAAGTGAACACAGTTAAATATATGTAATCCCATAACTAGTGATGGGTAGATGAAGCCTCATGAAGCGTTTCAGCACATTCCCCAAATAGTATTGATACTGTGTCGACACAGTGCTGCTGTTGTGCTCTATAATGACACCTACTGGACTTCAAACATCATTGCAGGCAACATACTGGAGACACAACAGACTCTGATTCAATGACCTAATCATACTTGTATACATGTTAAGCTATTGTAGGCCTACTTCATATGGTATTACTTTAAACTTCTAAATTTAAAATATATACACCTCAAAATATTCTGTGAATGATACCAAGAGACAATTAAAGTGACAGTGCTGTGAATGTGATATTACCCATTTCAGTGTCATTGACTCAAAAGTTTTTTTTATTTTTATAAATTTTTATTAAGAAAAATAAGTTTATCCAATGTGTTGGCATTTAGTCTATTACGGTTTTTGGACACTATTTTACCAGCTTTTGAAATCACACGTTCACAGGGCACAGAAGAAGCTGGGGCACACAAAAACTGCAAAGCCAGGTGGAAAAGGTGTGGGTAGGATGTCTTCCGGTTCCCCCAGTATGTTAATGGATTTTCTTGTCTTGAAATGTTTCCCTCTGCTAAGTAGCGCTGGACCTCAACGATAGAGTCAGCTGATGCGTTGGTGGTTTGTCTGCCAACCTCTTGATCAAGCTGCTGCTACAGATTATCTGAAATAATAAAAAATACAAAGAAGTTTTAGTTTTGTCTTCTACTCTGTATTAATACACATTAGCAACAAAACAAACGTGAAAATAAACTGATAATACTGAACATCTTGCCTGAAGTGGGTAACTGCTCTAATGAAGGTCCAGGCTGTGGCTCAGATGTTGTGTGACCAATTACTGCAGCACACTCCTTTTTCAGGCGACTGACAGCCTCACTACACTTGGAGGAACTACGAAATCCGAGTGTTTTAAATCTGGGGTCTAAAAGTGTTGATAGGGTCGACACGCTTAATGACTCCAGATTAGAAGCAGTGTCTGTGACGCGACGTCTAAGCTGGTCATGGAGATGTGTGGCTGCTTGTGTGTGGATGTAAAGAGTTCCGCTCAAGTGCACAATTTAGCATTTTCATCATCGGGATGACCTTTGATCCTGAAACTCTCCTCTCCTCAGACAACTCCACTGTGGCCTGATGGAAAGGGGCCAGCACAAGAAGTGCTTCCCTTAAGATGTTGAGCTCATCAGCTGTGAGTGTGTTAAATCTGTTTGGAGAGGCAAGAGATACCCACACTGCTTCTTTCTCATCATGTAGCCGTGACAGCATCTGATATGTGCTGTTCCAACGTGTTGGTACCTCACTGACAAGTTTCAAGGTGGTCCGTCCCATCTGTTGCTGCACTTGAGCAAGCTTCTCTTTTGCTGTGGTGCTGGATCTGAAGAATGAGACAATCTGCCTAGATTTGTGTCTTATGGATGGAAGTTCAGGGATCTGATCACAGGATTTTTTGACTATTAAATTTAGTTTGTGTGCAAAATGCAGATTGAATGTCGAATTTGAAGAGTTCGTGTTGCTGCCATCATGTTTGGTGCTGCGTCGGTCACAAGACACCTTACCTTGTTTGTTATGGCCCAGTCGTCCATCATGCCCCTTTTGACTTGGGCCAGATTGTCAGCAGTGTGACTTTGTGGAAAGTGTTTGACTCCCAACACAGATGTACACAACTGCATATTATCACTGATGTAGTGACAGGTAAGAGCTAAGTAAGCCTCCATGTTCAAGGAGGTCCACATGTCAGCTGTTATACTCACTGCCACAGCTTGCTGTACTTCCCTTTTTACTCGTTCGAGTTCCTCCGCATGCTTTTTGGCCATCATTTCCTTAACCGTCTGAAAATGAATCAAAATCAAATCAGTCTAGTACTCAACACATTAATTAGACCACCTGTCATTAAAGCAAGAGAAACATCCAGCTATGAAGTTCTCTGTGTTTTGCCCTGTTGAATAGAAGGTAGGAATTTAAAATTGAATCCAGTTTTATACCCAAATGTGAGCTGACACACTGGACGGAAATTATTCAAGCATGCATGATATTTGAATCACAAGTGTTTATTTTTGTTTGCCGTGTCATAAACCTTAAATCAGACAATGGTAAAATACATTTGTTAAGCACTGTATTTATTACATGAGTAACAGCAGCTATCTGAGACATTGTGTATACAAACCTTTCTGGTTGGCAAAGCGTAAGATGGATCAAGGACCTGAATCAACCCCCTGAACCCCTCAAGCTCCACAATGCTCAGGGGTTGGCGGTCCTTTATAATAAAATTCAGGACTGCTTGGTCCAGAGCAATCTTCCTAGATTCTTGATTTCAAAATAATAAAACATATATTAGTAAAACAACTGTGACAAAGCACGCCCAGTGTCTATATAGGTCTACCTGTGTTCGTTCTTTGCTTCCTCTTTGTTTTCATGCTTGACTCTGTAATGTCTCAGCATTGAGGAAGTGCTCTTATTTATATAAGACAACTCGGCTGAGCAGATCCGACATTTAACCTAAATAAATTAAATAAATAATTTACACTGAGAGTCAGTCACATTGCTGTTTTCAACTCTGACAGATGAGCAGAAACAAGGAAAGACAAACACGTACCTTATTTGCTGTTAAAAGATCAAAATGATCCCACACAGCAGAAACTTTTCTTTTCCTCTCTGGCTCCATTTTCTTGTTGTAGACAAGATGGCGCCCTTGATCGGCTGCGTGTCTGCTCGGCTCCCGACCTTTTTTGTTTTTATTTTCTATTCTATGGTTTTTCTTTTCTATTTTATGGTTTCCTCGATATATAGTGTTCATTCTCTGCTGGTGTATGATCGGGACTTCCTGCTCTCGATCCGTTCTGGAATGGACAACCTCCAGTATTCTACTGCGGGACCCGCTTTTCCACCGCCGCTGGAGACTGACGCTAACCTAACTTTAGGGCCCCATGCGTTCCCACCGCCGCTGGAGTCTGACATTAGCCAAGCCTTCAGGCTTGTGATGCCTGTTGGTTTGCCGCTGCCTCGGAGACCGTGGAGAAGGAAACGGGGGAAGCGAGGCGGCTTCTTCGTTCAGCTCCAAAGGATCCGGCGCGGCGAGGCCATATCGGAGCGCTGCTCCGTGACTGTGATGTGCCGGATCCAGCGTCATCTCAACTGCGTTGGGCCGATCTTGCTGCTACCGGGAGCACACGGAACTGAATGTTCCATGGTTGCGTCTGAAACGAGGATGTCCTGCCGGCTGGGAGCTCTCGGAGCGGGGAGCTGCATGAGCGAGTGGGATGTGAGGATGATTCGCCGGCTGGGTGCCCACGCGCGTTTCGGCTGCTCTCGTTCTGGCCGGCTCACTCAGCGGGGAAGAAATCCCGCCAACCTGCGGTATGTCGCAAGATCTGATGGAAACGGACTTTCTCTTCAATCGGATACTCAGTCGACTCGCTTTGCGCTGATCAACGCCAGATCGGTTGTAAATAAAACTTTTATTTTAAAGGAATTCTTCCAGGACAATAGCCTGGATGTTTTATGCGCCACTGAATCATGGATCACCCCTGGGGATTCAGCCTCAGTAGTCGAACTGTTACCTCCTGGATGCTCCTTCATTAACATTCCAAGAGCACATCGCAGGGGCGGTGGCCTATTGACTATATTCAAATCAGATCTTATCTGCACACCGATTACCCCCCATTCAACTCCATTATCCTTTGAATTGAGCTTATTTGAATTGGGTCGCTCCCCTACATTATTATGTGCTCTCATTTACCGCCCACCACCTTACAATAAGGACTTTCTAAATGAATTTGCAGCTTTTCTGGCTGAAGCCTCCTGTAGATATGGAAAAATACTCTTGCTTGGTGATTTTAATATTCATATCTGTTGTCTTGACAAACCTTTGGTAAGGGATTTCCTAGATCTCATTGACTCTTAGCTTCTCCCAACGTGTTAATGGCCCCACACATGGTCATACACACACACTTGACCTGGTTTTCTGTCATGAGCTGGAAATTTGTGATCTTGGCATTTTACCTGCAACTTTTTCTGATCACTCACCAGTTTTGTTTAACTTGAAATTGGACTATGCCCCTCGTATTGAATATTTCCGTCCCAGCTTCTCTCGTGTAATCACACCCAATACTGCTGCAGATTTTGCCGCTGTTCTTACTCTGAACGCAGCTCCATATGATTCTACTATTGCGTCTTCTGTAGTTGAGGGATCACTTCATGTGCTTGATTCATCCTGCCTGGCTGCTATGGATATTGTCGCTCCATTAAAATCAAGTCGAAAGAAATCCAAGTCAGACCCATGGCTGAACGAACAAACTCGTTCCATGAGACGAAATTGCAGGAGACTGGAACGTAAATGGATAAAAGACAGGCTTACTGTATCCTTTGAGGCCATGAGAGAGGCTTGGTCTCAGTATCAAAAAGTAGTCAGAGGAGCGAGAAATCGATTTTTTGCCAGCATTGTCACGGCTAATTCAAACAATCAAGGTGTGTTATATAAAACCATAAATGCAGTGCTTTCCCCAGTTCAAAATCTATTTTCCTCTGTGTCCGCTGACTTGTGTTGCCAAATCCTGCAGTTTTTCTTAAATAAGATTACTGTAATCAGAGCTCAGATTCACCAAACCAACCATGTTCCAGATTCATTTATCCCCTCTCACGGGCAACTTCAAATCTTTCAGCCCATCTCTTTGGCCTGTAGAAAAAACTGTTGCAGCCATGAAACCCTCTGGCTCCCCAGATGATGTTATCCCACCTCGACTCCTGAAAGAGGTGTTTCCTTTAATTAGCAATAACGTGCTACGCATTATAAATTGTAGCTTGACATTGGCTGCAGTTCCTCGTGCCTTTAAACACGCTGTTCTACAACCAATCTTGAAAAAACCCGGCCTCGATCCCACCGATTACTCTAATCTACGACCAATTTCCAAATTACCGTTTTTATCTAAGGTCCTTGAGAAAGTAGTCTATGCACAGTTGGTGAACCATCTAAATGAATATCAGGTAATGGACACCTGTCAGTCTGGTTTTAGACAACAGCACAGCACTGAAACTGCTCACGTTCGGGTGTTTAATGACATTTTTCTGGCTTTAGATTCAGGTTTCCATGTGGTTCTGGTACTTTTGGATCTATCTGCAGCATTCGACACGATCGATCATGACATTTTGATCACAAGACTTCACACTTGGGCTGGCATTTCAGGCACTGCCCTGGATTGGTTTAGGTCATACTTTTGTAACAGGTCTGCTAGGGTCATGTTTAGGGTTGTCACGGTATGAAAATTTAACCTCACGGTTATTGTGACCAAAATTATCACGGTTTTCGGTATTATCGCGGTATTTTTTATACGGTGTTGCATATGTTCAGAAAGCATTGATAGTTCTGTTCTACACAAACTGAAATAGTTCTGAAAAGGTTTAACAGTGTTTATTAAACCTAAAATAACACAAAGCCTTAGCAAAAGTGCAACTTTTCACAAGTAAAGGAACAAATAGCTTATTTTTCTGGAACTTGTTACAGTAGTCAGTGCAGGTTTAAATTATACAAATCCAAACATTCAAAACATAAACAATATGTAAACAAATCAAAGAAACACCACTTGTTTTCTCATATACTTGTTTTCTTCATTATCAAAATGAAAATCTAAAACTCCAGTCCACACTTGACTTGAGCGCTGTACAAGTCAACCTTAAAAAATATGTATTTAAAATAAATATCCACTTTAAACAAATTACTAAAATAACTACTACACTATGTAATCAAATCCAAATGTTCAAGTATAAATGGCATTGAATAAGTAAACAAATCAATGACAAGGAACTAATTGTATATTTCTCTTCATCATCAACAAATAAGATGCTTCATCCAGCAACAGGGTGTCCGTGACACGGTTTAAATGCTGGCAGAGGACGCTGCGGCTGCAGTATATAGTGACTCGTTGCATTCTCCCTCAGCCAAAAGTCCTCACGTCATGCATTTAAGCTAAAATGCTAATGTTAGCTTACCTTGCACTGGCTGTGGAGACGTGGGTGATCGTCACGCAGATGTGCCATGAGATTTGAAGTGTTGCTGCCTTCTGCAGACACTTGTTTCCTGCACGTTCTGCAAACGGGATAGCCGTCTTCTATTAACTGTCCCTCAGCATTTTTCAGAAATCCCAAATATGCCCATACTTCCGATTTAGTCTTCTTTGAGGGCTGATGGATGTCCTGGGCGCTGCCGTCGCCTCCTTCGGCCATTATTTCAGCTTCAAAGTTTTGGTGCCGTTGCAAATTAAAAAGTGCGTGTGCGCGCAGCGGGAACTTCAGCTGAAGCGACGGTGGCTGGTAAGGGTCACCGCGCCGAAACCGCGGCCACGGTAAACCCACCGAGATAATATAGTTTTTTAAAAACTGGACGGTTATTTTTATTGTCAACTTTTTTACCGGGGTTTACCGCTATACCGGTTACCGTGACAACCCTAGTCATGTTGGACGGCTGTTCATCAGAGTCACAGCCTCTACGTTGGGGTGTCCCACAAGGTTCAATTCTCGGCCCGTTACTGTTCAACCTCTATATACTGCCCTTAGGAGCCATTTTCAGAAAGCACGCTGTCTCATACCATCTTTACGCTGACGACTGTCAAATCTACTTTTCATTTAAGCCAACTCAGTCAACGCAAGTTCTGTCTGATTGTATCCTTGAGGTCAAGCAATGGCTAGCTGATAACTTCCTCCATCTCAATGACTCCAAAACTGACTTAATCGTTTTCAGTCCTAACAGTATCACGGCAACTCATCAACCTGACCTCAACTATCTCTCACCTAATGTATCCTCTGTAATCTCCAACCTTGGAGTAAAAATGGACCAGGCTCTGAAGATGGTTGCCCAGGTCAATAACACAGTTAAATCATGTTTTTACCAACTAAGACGCATCTCAAAACTAAAGCACATCCTGAGTGTACGTCTTCTGAAATCTGTGGTCCACACTTTTATCACCTCAAGGCTGGATTACTCCAACTCCTGCTTATATGGCATCAGTAAAGCAGCTCTCTAGACTTCAGCTGGTCCAGAATTCAGCAGCTAGGTTGCTGACTGGAGCTGACAGAAGACAACACATTTCTCCAATTCTGAAATCTCTCCACTGGTTGCCCGTGCAGTTCAGGATAAACTTCAAAATTATGCTTCTCACTTACAAATCCTTGAACCATCAAGCTCCTCCATATCTGTGTGAACTTGTCCATTACTACAACCCGCCGCGTGCTCTCAGGTCTGAAGATAAGCTCCTCCTAGCTGTTCCCAATGCACGTTTAAAAAGCCGTGGAGAGAGGGCTTTCTCTGTCTGTGCACCCAAGCTGTGGAACGCATTACCACTGCTAGTGAGGCTAGCACCAACAGCTAGCATTTTTAAATCACGCCTGAAAACTCACTACTTCAACCTAGCTTATACAACATAATTATGAACCTCACTGACATCTGCACTGTTTATAAACTGACTCCACAATTATCGACTTCCGTATTATTGAGGTTCTTTGTAAAATGTTTTTTTCCTATTTTTACTTCACCCTGTGTCTTAATGATTTTTAGCTGTTATTTTTGGGAATTTTCTTGTATTTCCTTTTTATCTTTTATCTGTGTTCGACATGTTTATATAACGCCTGTTTAATTAACCAACATTTTTAGTGTACAGCGCCTTGTTTGGTTGTAATGCCTTGTGAATGCGCTTTATAAATAAAATAAAATTGGATTGGATTGGATGTAAAGAGGGATGTTTTGTTTTATCTTTGAAATGGTTATTTTTTCACGGCGACTCATCCCGTTGACAGATGCAGAGTCGATACCTTATAAACACAGTTTGGCGCCTTGGCAATGAGCGACACAGCAGCAGTGTTGGTCACGTGACTTTTTCTTAAAGCAACACACGCATCGACACTGATCGACACAGGTCTTGCTCCATGAGCTTGACACATGCGCCGGTGTGTCGGTGTTGCTGGACCCATCACTACCCATAACAAATAGGGCTGGGCAGTACGGTTTAAGAATAAAATAAATGCTTCCTTAGAAATATTAGAAAACTAAGTGTTAAACTCTGCTTTCTGGTGCATTTAGACTGCAATTTTGGCCACTGTTTTTTCTTTTGTCCATCTGAAAATTAATGTAGTTCCAGCTGTTGTTGTAAGTGAATTATTTCTTTTTCCATTATGTCAGAAGCAAACAGATTTTTCAGATTGTTGGTCAGCATTGTTGGATGATGTAGTTTGGGCTGCATGGTGGCGCAGTTGTTAGCACTGTTGCCTCGCAGCACGAAGGTTGCAGGTTCAAACCTCGGCTGCGGCCTTTCTGCGTGGAGTTGCGTGTTCTCCCCATGCATGCGTGGGTTTCCTCCGGGTACTCCGGTTTCCCCCACAGATCACAACATGCCCTACAGGTTATAAATTGTAAGTCGCTTTGGATAAAAGCGTCTACCAAATAAATAAATAAATAAAATATTCTGATGAGAGTCAGATCAATTCAGACTGAATATTCACAGCTTTAGTCTTGTATTAAATCTGTTTACACATCTCTCCCCATATGAATAAGATAATATATCCTGCACTGTATTATTAAATTAAAATAAAACAGTACTGACACATGCAGCTTTTTTATAATTAAAACGCCCACGTTGGCCGGTAATCACCTGGATCTGGCTAATGGGGAGCCTAAGTCTCCTCCCCTTCTGGCTGGCTCATGGGTCCCCAATAAAAAAAAAAAAAACAGAATGTTAGTGAACTGGGCTATAAAAGTTATTTCTTTTCTTTCTGGGCTTTGCCTTACACCCAGAGTCACATCTGTCAGACTTTTCTAATCCTAGAGTTTCACCGTCTATCAGATTTTCTATCAGAAGCTAATGCAGGAGCTAGCGGTAGGAGACTATGTTCATGTTCAGCCTGCATGAAACACTCAGTGACACGTTAGAATCAGAAATAATCATTAAATGTATTTTTTTCAGTGGAGTTGACCTAAATATTGACCTACAACAGATTTGTTAGATTTCCAAAATGTGTCCCCCCCCCAAATTAAATTTGTTCCTACGCCCTTGCTTGACGCAGCAGCAACTACCAGGCATGTCCACGTCCTTAGATTCAGAGGCAGACAGAAACCTCGGTCCTCTACCGTGTTGATTAGTGAGTCCAAAATAGTAATAAATGTAAAAATGGTAAAAAGTTCATGTCGATTAATTTTACCAAGATGTGAAGGAAAAGTCGAGTCTTTACTGAATGTTACCGCGATGTTTTTGCAGCACCACGACATAACTTGTATGGTTACATGACAAAACTGCGATTTATCAAGACAAATAGGTGAAAAATGTATACGACCAGACTCGGAATTGGGGGTCCAATATTTGTCATTTATACAACAAGAAAATGTGCACAAGGTGGGCCTGAACCATCGACATATATACCTGAACATAAGGCTAGCTAATCTTAGCACTTTCGCTGGGAGGCTAGTCTACAACTTCCGGTTCAATTTCCAGCCGAGCAAGTGGCCTTGTTCGAGATTAGCAGCATAGATATGTATAAAAACACTAGATGCCTCCTCCCCGCTGTTCGCCAATGGGATGCGACGCAGGAACGTGGCAGCCATCTTACCTCATACAGCTGACCCCTTTCTTTGCACTGGAGTGAATGGTGCATATACTGTTTAAATAAAACTAACTTGCTCAGTTTTAAACCGATTTTCAAAAGGTTTGATTTGTTATAAACGCCAGAGATGTGCCTATGAAATAGGATGGGTTTGGCCCAGAAATTCCTGTTATTTCACTCCACAAAACATTTAATCTTTCATAGATATTACATTCAATAAGCTACAGCATTTTAAAGTATAAACAGCCCATTATCTATATCTATCTATCTATCTATCTATCTATCTATCTATCTATCTATCTATCTATCTATCTATCTATCTATCTATCTATCTATCTATCTATCATCTATCTATCATCTATCTATCATCTATCTATCTATCTATCTATCTATCTATCTATCTATCTATCTATCTATCTGTCTGTCTGTGTATATATATATATATATATATATATATATATATATATATATATACTGTATTTGTGGTTTGTGAAATACGATTTGTGTAGAGATGAGATTTCAAGGTTCTTTTGAGGTAAAGCCCACATTGACAGAACACAGATACAAAATGTGCACCCCAACAAGTAAGACAACCAACACCCAAATCTGTCAGCCAGAATCGGGCCACCAGCAATAAAATTTCACCCAGCAAATTATTTTGTATTTTCACTATTTCTTAACTTTTGTTTTCTTATTTATTGACTTTCATTTATTAATTATAAGCTCTTTGGAAATGCTTTCTGAAAAAGTTAGGAAATAATCAAAAGATAGATTAGGTTAATAAATAAGATGGATTACAGTAATAAATAAGATAGATGGACAATGGATTGATCTTGTGAAGGAGATTTTTAACATTCATAAAACCAGATAAACAATGTATAGAAGAAAGCAACTTACAATGTATAACCTATAGGGCATGTTGTGATCTGTGGGGGAAACCGGAGTACCCGGAGGAAACCCACGCATGCATGGGGAGAACACGCAACTCCACGCAAAAAGGCCATAGCCGAGTTTCGAACCTGCGACCTTCGTGCTGCGAGGCAACAGTGCCAACAACTGCACCACCATGCAGCCTTACCGGGCAATCAGGAGTTTATATTCTTCAGAAATTTCTGGGAAACAGTGCATTTGGTGAGGTTTACAAGGGTTTAAAACAGAACAGCTGAAGCAGTGGCTCTGAAGTTTATCACCATTGATTAAGCTAATCGATCACTTTGAATATAATGACAGCTTCTGTTTAGTGTTTGAAACATATTACATGAATATATTTGGTTTATTTCAAATGAGAGAGGGGGAACCACTAGATGTCAGTCAAGTCCAGGTGGTTTGCCCACGACCTGCTGGTGGATCTGAGTGAACTCAAAAAAAGGGAAGAAGACAAATCAAAATACACCAGATTTCATTGTTACACAGATCTTGGATACAGAGGTTGATTCTGATGAGGAAACTTCAAAGAATGAAAGCATTCAAAAGAACTCCCTTTAGTTTGAGGATGTCACCATCTGTCAAGGGGAAAGAGTAATAAGACATAATTAGGATGCAGTTTAAGTTTTAATAACTTTTATTTCTAATAAATTTCTATCTTTCCCTTCATGTAAAGATACAGAATACATTCTTAGTGAGTCTGATTCAGCTTTTTAACTTTCAGTGCAGTTTTAAATATTTGAAAGAATTCTATTACAATAATGTCCGTCTGTGAACATCAGAGTGGTAGAGGACAAACAAATCTTCATGAGAAACATTTTTAACTTCATTTGTCCATGCAGCTCTTTACTCGCTCCAACTCCAGTTACTAATCCATCCCAACTAGATGAAGCTGTTTTTATTCTGAGACGGCCATGGTCAGTTTAGTTAGAGATGTAGATCATTTGACAGACAGCAGCAGCATTTGGCATATCATCAATAAAGTCAAATGTGATCATGAACATGAGTAATTATTTAATTTTTTCAGTTTAACCACATGATGCTGACTTCCGTGACCTGCTGAAGCATGCTACACACTCAGGATAACCATGGTAACACGACGTGTCTTCCAGAATAACCAGAGCTGAATCAGGACGTCTGAACAACAGAACCTTGACAACGTTGGTACTTACTGCAGGACTGTTCATTTGCATCTGTTAAATTATTTATCACTTACAGTCAGGTTGGGATTAGAGTCTTTACTTGAAGACAGAACAAGAAGAATTATTAACAATGAAATATCAGCATAAATAAATAACTAGATCATTAATAAGTTTCAGGTCAAACTGCTGCCTTTGCATTCATGTCCATCTTCATGTATTCACATGATCCTGAGTGGTGATGAGCAACAATCAGGTGGGTGGAAGCATCTGGTCTGGTCAGGGAAGGAGTAAATGCTGGTAAGTGGAGTGGTGCAGCTGGCTAGGTGATGGGGCCTTTTCCAGGATCACTGGTATTAAAAGGAATGGTAAGGGAGCTAAAATCCCTCCAGAAACACCACCCATCTGTACTGGTGCTGGAGTGTTGGTGGGGGTTTGCTTGTTGTGGTGCTAAATGATGTGTTTCTTTGTTTTTGTCTCTTTTCATCTGGGTTCTGGTGTCAGAGAGAGGGATCCTCTAGTCCTGAAGAAGTCTGGAGCTTGCTGATCTCACTGAAGCAGTTCTTTTGTGGGGTCTCGTGAGACTAAAACATGTCAATGCCTGACTTAAAATGTTTGTGCAGGTTGAACTTATCACAGTTCTCCGTTATTATGATCTCTGGCTTTTAATAAAGAAATAAATAAAAAATGTTTTTTTTTGACTCACATATGCTGTTTTCTAATAAGGTTTTAACCAGAAATAGCTTTATTTAAATTAACATTTTAATAAATTAGTTACTATTTTACACTAGTTGTTAGGGTGGAAGGACAATCAGCAGGGTTATAGATGCATTTACAATCACATGTTTTCCCCCAAGTTATTAAAAACGTGTTTTAAATTAGTTTAGATCATCTCATGTTCCATCTGACAGCAGGCAGAGAACAGACAGACTGAAGATTAAATCCTGGAAACAGTTATCTCTCCTGCTTGGTAGATCTGAAGGAACTACTGACATTAAAGTCTATATTAAGACAAAAAGAAGAGCATCTATGCTAGCATGCAGAGAACAGAAGCTCTCAAATTATAAACCACATTCTTTCATTGATAGGTGTATTCTATAAACACTTATTTTTATACAATTATACCTATTTTAGCTAAATATGATCTGTAACCCACGTGTTTTCTACGTTTTGTTTGCAATATATCTTTTAAAAATATAAAGTTGATAAATGTTTGTGGCGCTCCAAAAAATAAATGCTTTGATAAAATACATAATTAGTGTAATAATAAACATACATTATCGGTCAAAAAATATCTGTAGAAATGAGAAAAGGGTCGTTTTAGCGTCGAGTCCGGCCAGTAACCGCTCATGTTGACTAGCAGCGCTGAGCTGTTAGCGTTAGCATTAGCAACTAAGGGCACCGTAAATCACGTGACCACTGCTTTGATGATGCCACGTGACCACTGGGTGCTTTGATTGTGTCACGTGACCACTGGGTGCTTTGATGACGTCACTACTATGCGTCGTCATATAAAGGTCGGATCAGATTCCAAATATCATTCTGAACAGATCACAGCTCCAGAGCGGTTGTGTAGCATAAACATCCCTTCTGACAGTATTTAGAAGGACTCATTCTTTTACCGACAGGAACTTGGTGAGTAGCCTATCACAGTCAAAAGCTGAAATCAAATCAGTTTTAAGAGACAATCCATATTTTGAACTTGATAAGATTCAGTTATCAGTCACCAGTCTTTCAGCTTCAGTATTCAGAACTGGAAAACAGCCAATTAAGCTAAAATGCCTCTTAAGTTTTACAAAAACGAGATCCTTACCGGGCGATCTGGAGTTTATATTCTTAAGAAATTTCTGGGAAAAGGTAATTTTGGTGCAGTTTACAAGGGTTTAAAACAGGGAACAGATGAAGCAGTGGCTCTGAAGTTTATGGATCGCCGTGACTCGGCTTTCGGAGAAGTCATTATATTGGAACATCTCAGAGAACTCCAGGCTCATGAGAACGCCCTGATTAAGTTCATCGATAACTTTGTTCACAATGATCGCAACTGTTTAGTGTTTGAGATGCTGGATATGGACTTATTTGACTTAATGGAAATTAGACAGAAAAAACCACTAGATGTCAGTGAAGTTCGGGTGGTTGCCCGCGACCTGCTGGTGGCTCTGAACGCACTGAAGAATGCTGGAGTGACTCACGCAGATATAAAACCAGACAATATTATGCTGGTTAATCACCAGTCGCAGCCTTTCAGAGTCAAGCTGATAGATTTTGGGGTTGCTATAGAAACATACAAACTACGGCGTTATGATACCATTCAAGTGTGTGGTTTCAGAGCACCAGAGGTGAACTTAGGTCTCCCTCTGACTGAAGCCATTGACATGTGGGCTGTTGCCTGTACACTGGCCTTCATCTTTCTTGGAGATCATATTCACAATACTATTTGTGAGTTTAAAAATATGAGGCAGATCTTTAAGCTCCACGGTCTGCCTGACCAGGATTTACTTGGCAAGGGAACGAAAGTGGATCGCTTTTTCATTTTTGACCAGTCAAACCAAACTTGGAGGTTTAAAACGCCACAGGAGTATACGGAGACGATAATCATCGATGGCGACAAACATGATGTTGCGTTAGACTCTATCGATGACTTTTTAACAATTCATCCAGAAATACAAGACCCCTTTGAGTTAGAAGATCTGCAGGCTTTCGTAGACCTCCTGAAAAAGATGTTTACAGTGAATCCCTCAGAGCGGATCACTCCAGAAGAAGCTCTAAATCACAGATTTATAACAATGAGCCACCTTCCTCCTACCAGCAATAACTCATATGTGATATGGGCATATAAAAAAATGAAAGTTTATCGAATGGAGAAAGAAGAACCGAGCATATCCCCTGATTTCAATGTAAGACAGACTCCTGACAGAAAATCAGATCTCTCTGATTTCAATCCATCTGATTCTGATCTGTCGGACTCAGATCTCTCTGAATTAGAAGATTCTGACTCTGATCTGTCTGACTTTGATTCATCAGATTGTGATCTGTCTGACTTTGATTCATCAGATTGTGATCTGTCTGACTTTGATTCATCAGATTCTGATCTGTCTGACTTTGATTCATCAGATTCTGATCTGTCTGACTTTGATTCATCAGATTCTGATCTGTCTGACTTGGATACAGATGAAGAATCTAATGAGCCAGCGAACACATCAGATTTTCAACTCCTTAAGATTCAGGAAGCTAATTTAGCAGATATGAAGTTGCACGATCCAGAACTGGAAGGCAGCAGAAGAGACAGACTAGATGAAACATCGTTTGAATTATACAAAGATCAAACAATCACTGGGGAATCGGGAGTTTATATTATTCAAAAATTTTTGGGTCGTGTTGCTTTTGGACAAGAGGTCAAGGGTTTAAAACAGGGGACAGATGAAGTTGTGGCTCTCAAATTTATCCACAAAGACAACAGTGAATCAGCTACCGCAGAAGCCACTATATTGAAACATCTCAAGGAGCTCCAAGCTGACCAGAAGAACCTGATCAAGTTAATCGATCACTTTGAATTTAATGACAGCCTCTGTTTAGTGTTTGAGATGCTGGACATGGACTTATTTGGTTTACTTAAAACGAGAGAGTGGGAACCACTAGATGTCAGTGAAGTTCGGGTGGTTGCCCGCGACCTGCTGGTGGCTCTGACCGCACTGAAGAATGCTGGAGTGACTCATGCAGATATAAAACCAGACAATATTATGCTGGTTAATCATCAGTCGCAGCCTTTCAGAGTCAAGCTGATAGATTTTGGGGTTGCTATGGAAACACACAAACTATGGCCTTGTGATACCATACAAGTGTGTGGTTTCAGAGCACCAGAGGTGAACTTAGGTCTCCCTCTGACTGAAGCCATTGACATGTGGGCTGTTGCCTGTACACTGGCCTTCATCTTTCTTGGAGATTATGTTCACAATACTATTTGTGAGTTTATCAATATGAGGCAGATCTTTAAGCTCCACGGTCTGCCTGACCAGGATTTACTTGGCAAGGGAACGAAAGTGGATCGCTTTTTCATTTTTGACCAGTCAAACCAAACTTGGAGGTTTAAAACACCACAGGAGTATACGGAGACGATAATGATCAATGCCGACGACTATGATATTGCGTTAGACTCTATCGATGACTTCTTAACGATTCATCCAGAAATACAAGACCCCTTTGAGTTAGAAGATCTGCAGGCTTTCATAGACCTCCTGAAAAAGATGTTTACAGTGAATCCCTCAGAGCGGATCACTCCAGAAGAAGCTCTAAATCACAGATTTATAACAATGAGCCACCTTCCTCCTACCAGCAATAGCTCATATGTGATATGGGCATATAAAAAAATGAAAGTTTATCGAATGGAGAAAGAAGAACCGAGCATATCCCCTGATTTCAATGTAAGACAGACTGCTGACAGAAAATCAGATCTCTTTGATTTCAGTCCATCTGATTATGAACTGTCGGACTCAGATCTCTCTGAATTAGAAGATTCTGACTCTGGTCTGTTCGATTCCGGTCTGTCTGACTTTGATTTATCAGATTCTGATCTGTCTGACTTGGATACAGATGAAGAATCTAATGAGCTAGCGAACACATCAGATTTTCAACTCCTTAAGATTCAGGAAGCTAATTTATCAGATATGAAGTTGCACGATTCAGAACTGGAAGGCAGCAGAAGAGACAGACTAGATGAAACATCGTTTGAATTATACAAAGATCAAACAATCACTGGGGAATCAGGAGTTTATATTATTCAAAAATTTCTGGGTCGTGTTGCTTTTGGACAAGAGGTCAAGGGTTTAAAACAGGGGACAGATGAAGTCGTGGCTCTCAAATTTATCCACAAAGACAACAGTGAATCAGCTACCGCAGAAGCCACTATATTGAAACATCTCAGGGAGCTCCAAGCTGACCAGAAGAACCTGATCAAGTTAATCGATCACTTTGAATTTAATGACAGCCTCTGTTTAGTGTTTGAGATGCTGGACATGGACTTATTTGGTTTACTTAAAACGAGAGAGTGGGAACCACTAGATGTCAGTGAAGTTCGGGTGGTTGCCCGCGACCTGCTGGTGGCTCTGACCGCACTGAAGAATGCTGGAGTGACTCACGCAGATATAAAACCAGACAATATTATGCTGGTTAATCATCAGTCGCAGCCTTTCAGAGTCAAGCTGATAGATTTTGGGGTTGCTATGGAAACACACAAACTATGGCGTTGTGATACCATACAGGTGTGTGGTTTCAGAGCACCAGAGGTGAACTTAGGTCTCCCTCTGACTGAAGCCATTGACATGTGGGCTGTTGCTTGTACACTGGCCTTCATCTTTCTTGGAGATCATGTTCACAATACTATTTGTGAGTTTATCAATATGAGGCAGATCTTTAAGCTCCACGGTCTGCCTGACCAGGATTTACTTGGCAAGGGAACGAAAGTGGATCGCTTTTTCATTTTTGACCAGTCAAACCAAACTTGGAGGTTTAAAACACCACAGGAGTATACGGAGACGATAATGATCAATGCCGACGACTATGATGTTGCGTTAGACTCTATCGATGACTTCTTAACGATTCATCCAGAAATACAAGACCCCTTTGAGTTAGAAGATCTGCAGGCTTTCGTAGACCTCCTGAAAAAGATGTTTACAGTGAATCCCTCAGAGCGGATCACTCCAGAAGAAGCTCTAAATCACAGATTTATAACAATGAGCCACCTTCCTCCTACCAGCAATAACTCATATGTGATATGGGCATATGAAAAAATGAAAGTTTATCGAATGGAGAAAGAAGAACCGAGCATATCCCCTGATTTCAATGTAAGACAGACTGCTGACAGAAAATCAGATCTCTTTGATTTCAGTCCATCTGATTATGATCTGTCGGACTCAGATCTCTCTGAATTAGAAGATTCTGACTCTGGTCTGTTCGACTCCGGTCTGTCTGACTTTGATTTATCAGATTCTGATCTGTCTGACTTGGATACAGATGAAGAATCGGCATTTGAAAAAAGGAAAGTTTATATAATGTAGGAAGAGGAAACAAGCGGCCCGTCACCTGATTTCATCGTGGGACAGACCGCTGACAACAAATCAAATCTCTTTGATCTGAATCTGTCTGATCACAATCTGTCAGACTCAGATCTCTGTGAATTAGAAGATTCTAACTCTGATCTGTCTGACTTAGATACTGACGAGCCAGTGAACACGTGAGAATTGGATGTTGACAAGTTTCAGAAAGCTGATTTATCAAACTTTAAGCAGTACGATTCGGAACTGGAAGCCAGATGAAGAGACAGCCTAGATGAAATGTCATTTGAATTATACAAAGATCAGACAATCCCTGGGGATCCAAGAGTTTATGTTAGTCAATATTTTCTTAGATAAGTTTATTTAGACAAGTGGTCAAGGGTTTAAAACAGGGGGCAGATGAAGTCGTGGCTCTCAGATGTGTCCACAAAGACAACACGGGAGCAGCTACCAGAGAATCCACTATATTAAAACATTTCAGGGAGCTCCAAGCTGACCAGAAGAGCCTGATTATGTCAATCGATCACTTTGAATATAATAGGAGTGGCTGGATAGGCCTAGAAAAAAATGTGGGGTCTGCACTTCAGATTAGTCAGTGTGTTAGCTCTAGTAGAGTTCAGCCTGTGGCGTTGCATTGCACGTTCCTTTATTCTTTCTCATAAAAAAAAGCAAAAAGTCCATTACACTCAGATCAAAATTGAAGAATGCAAAATTAGTTACACTACTGTGGATACGGAGGAAGATTCTCAGGAGGAAACTTCAAACTTAGCATTCAAAGTTTTAACGTTTAGTGTTAGCGTTTAGTTTTAGCGTTTAGTTTTAGTGTTTAGTGTTAGCGTTTAGTTTTAGCGTTTAGTGTTAGCGTTTAGTTTTAGCATTTAGTATTAGCGTTTAGTTTTAGCGTTTAGTTTTAGCGTTTAGTGTTAGCGTTTAGTTTTAGCGTTTAGTGTTAGCGTTTAGTTTTAGCGTTTAGTTTTAGCGTTTAGTGTTAGCGTTTAGTTTTAGCGTTTAGTGTTAGCATTTAGGTTTAGCGTTTAGTTTTAGCGTTTAGTGTTAGCGTTTAGTGTTAGCGTTTAGTTTTAGCGTTTAGTGTTAGCGTTTAGTTTTAGCATTTAGTATTAGCGTTTAGTTTTAGCGTTTAGTGTTAGCGTTTAGTTTTAGCGTTTAGTGTTAGCGTTTAGTTTTAGCGTTTAGTGTTAGCGTTTAGTTTTAGCATTCTAAAACTGGGTTAGGCCATAACAGGGCTGGGGTTAGTTGGGTTAGTAATAAAGTAAACAAACAAAAAAATAAATTAAAAAAAATAATCCTCTACTATTAATCGCCACCTTATCGCGGTGTAGGGGTTTGCGTGCCCTGATGACCCCAGAAGGTATGTTGCCTGGGACTGTTTGTCCCTGTTAGGTTCTGCCATGGCAACTGGGCTCTGGGTCAGGGGCCAGACTAAGAGCGATTAATTAATTCTTATTAGGACTACAAAAGCAGTGGAGAAAAACTCTCTCCAAGACTTTTTAAATGATTGAGTTTTAGTAGTTACGTAGTTGGTATAAAAGAAAAGTTTTCACAGAAAATATTTTCCGTTATCTAGATCAGTGGTTCCCAACTTGACCCTCCAAAGGGGTCCCCACAACTGTGTCTGTGCTGAGGTTGTTGGGTTACAAAGATTATTTATTATTTGTAAAAAATTACTTTTCTAAAATCCCAATTACACGCCCAACTGTGTAATCAAAAATATGTATAGGAGTTACAACACCGCATGTCTGTGCAGTTTGTAACTAATCATGTGTGATGTGTGTTTGTAGATGGGGTTGGGGGGGGTCCTGGCTTGTTTTCAACACTGGTACGGGGGTCTTCATGGTAAACAGTTGGGAACAACTGATCTAGATGAAATATGGTGTTTACTAATTTAAAAACTGTAGAAATTTTAAAGTAGTATATTTTATTCTGAAAGTATTTACAGGAAGTGCCAATCATCTTGTTTAACTTGATATAAACGCTGTGGTAACAGCTTCTGTCCGCAAGAGGGCGGAAACATCCTTCATCGTGAAAGTCAGACAATGAAGGGTTTGCTTGTTTCAACCATCGACATGTGGTTTCTACCCAGTTGATCTGAAAAATTACATAAATCCCTTCAGTCAAATGCTGATTACAAATAAACCAATTAAAAATCAATTTAGACAGAAACATGTATACAAAAGTATTTCTATTTGTTAATGCTTATTTTGTGCATTTGGTTTAGTTTTATTTCTGAATTTCAGAGGTTATTTTTAAAGTTATTGATGAAACAAGGACCAGTAAGTAGACTGGATGCGGTCAAAACTCCAGAAGATGGCAGTAATGCAGCTGTGCTGCTAAACAGCTCTTTAATACCAGGACCATTTGTCACGGTCCGTGGTGAGCCTCCTGCATGTAATCTGTTTGTTCTGAGTATTGTTGTAGGTGGGTGTGTCTGAGAGCCACCAGCTGCAGCTGATCCCGTCATCAAGGCCCAGGGGATTTAAGGAGCAGTGTGACACTTCACCACGCCGGATGATTGCTCAGCTTTGGGTTTCACTCCACCCTCCACCATCTCAATACCAGCTCAGATTCCTGCACTTCATCTCATGCTGTCTCCTCCCCTGGCCGCCCGCTCTCAGCCGCTCACCTGCACCCACCAAGCCTCTGCTCCTACCTCCTCTCATATTCGACAGCCCCTCCTCCTTCTGGAGCCTTCCTGCTCACCCGGACCTGACCTAGCCCTTCCAGAGGCTCTCACCACTATCTACATCAGTAAGCTCTCCTCCTCATATTATCCTCCATCATTCCCTCCATATACTCACTCTTTCTCCCTCCTCAGAATCCTCTCCTGGAGCCTTGCTGCCAGCCTGCACGTCGCCTGTTCCCGTTCCTCTGATTTAATAATAAAGAACGTTTTACTTACTTGCCGGTTTCTTGTGATGATTCTGCATGTCGTGGGTCAAGAAACTCTCACCCGCCATGACACCATTAGCTTTACAACAGGTGTTTATTATAAAATACTCATCTGTGTCCGTATGTTTTTAAACTACTGAGTGTGACTTTATTGTTGTGGTTTATTATCAAAAGATTAATGGTTAATAAGTTTTATTATAAGATTAAACTCAGACACATACAGGATTATTGATGTTTCACAGATAATTTCAACTACTGTGAATATTTGATGACAGTTTCATTCTGATCGTGATTCGTTTCAGCCACAAACATTCCGAGGACCTTCTGCAACGTGCTACCTGATGGTGACATGCAGTCGAGAGGACAATAGAAGCTCCAGGTGTTTGTGGAATGTCAGAGCTTGTGTGTGTGACAGAGCGTGTGTGTGTGAGTGGTAGGTGAGTCTGTAACAGTAACTGGTCTGGCTCAGGTCAGGATGTGAGAACGTGTCCATGAGTTGAACCTGCTCCACCGTCCCTAAGCTGGCCTCTCGGATCGCTGCGTAGAACTTCTTCTCCTCCCACGATGGTCCAGTCCAGAAACTGATATCGAAGCTGAAAGGCTCTGGGTGCAGAGAAAAAGGACAGAAAGGCGTCCCGGGAGGTGGGCCATGTGAAAACTGTCTTATGAAACGTGGCTCGTGAGACCAAAGCAAACGCCAGTCAGGGAGTGAAAACAGGAGAAGGTGAGGAGGTCCAGGTTCAGAGAGACAGTGATGGTGACATGGCAACTATCAGCTACACTGCTTTGAAAAACCTCACCAACCAAACCCAGTGGCTCTACTGTCAACTGCAGGCTTCTCTCCTCTGTTGCTACAGAGACTCTGTAGGGAGAAAGGAGTTTGTCCAGCCTACTTCTTAGTAATTTAATTGGCTCGGTGTCTGAAGGGAAAACACCTCTGAGGAGAAGCTGGTGGAAAGCAGGCAGGGCCCACAGGCTGATGGCTATGTTCCTGAACACCACACCACTAATGCCAAAGAATGAGCTGATGGCACCATTACAACCCTCATCGTTTTTATTCTTTTCCCCTTCAGACCTCACATCTCTCCCCCCACTCCCCCCCTGAAGCTGTGCTTCTTTTCCAGCCAGAAACTCGTTCAGCTGAGGGAGCAATGACGGACGCAGCACATATAGACTGCTTTCCACTTCAGGGTGAACATCACTGGAGCACGCCGGCCATAAGCTCTTCATCCTGCTCTCTTTATTGCAGGCAGCTTTTGAAGCACTTGATGCTTTTTGTATGTTTGGATCTTTTCCTTCAGCGGGACAGGTGAGGTCTCTCTGCAGCAGGTGGACCCAGTAACAGGACTGTCACAGTCGTTCACACGACAAGACGGGAGAGAAAGTGGACTACGGAGTCAAGTTTTATCGCTTCCCGAAGTGGAGAAAACATCACGGTAAATGTGTGGAGGAGCTCACAAGGAGACGCCAGATGGCGTGGATAGCTGCAGTGAGAAGGAAAGATCTGACTTTCAACTACATTCCTCCATCAAAGAGGGTGTGTTCTCTTCATTTCTACTCAGGTAATTTCATTTAACACAACTTTTAAAGGCTACACGTGAAGCTAACATTATAAATGGCATATTACGTTTGTCGACAACCAGAAAGTAAACAATGAGGTGGTGAGTTCGTTCCCCTCATCTAAAAAAAAAATGAAACATCTTCCCTTGGTGCGTGTGTGTTGTACATACTGATGACCATTTTGACCGTTTCCCCTACAAAGTGAGGACATTTTCTTGGTCCTCACATTTTTCAGAAGCTTACTAGTAGGGATGGGCGATATGGCCCAAAATTGTTTTCACAATAATTTTAGGTATTTATTACGATAGCGATAAATATATGTGTGTGTGTGTATGTATGTATGTATGTATGTATGTATATATATATATATATATATATATATATATATATACATATACATATATCTTCCTAGATTTGTTGTATGAAATATATACAGTGATAATTACACAATGGTTCAAATAATGACAAGTTTAAAATGTATACAGCTTCTGTATTTATTTGTACTTTTACTGTGCATAAACAGTAGCAAAAATAGTACAAAAAGCAAAAGAAAACCATTTCTCCAGTGCCTTCAGTTGTTTCAAAATTACAACGGAGTGCCACCGTAAGTGAAACCTTATAACATCATATTAGGGCTGCATGATATTAGGAAAACCTGCAATATTCGATAACGGTGCTTAATATTGCGATATTGATATTACTTGCGATAAATGAACAAATACTAAAGTATGCAGTGTTGATGTCGTCTGGCGTGTGACGTCTGCTCTGGGTTCAAAGCAAACAAAAACTAATGCATGAATTCCATGACAACATACCATTTTTATTGCTAAAATATGTAGCTGCACCTGCTACTGTATTAGCAGCAAAACAACAAACTGCATGCATGCAGTTTCTCAGTGACTTTAACACATCACCACCACCATAAAACTTTTTCTGATGCTCCAAATACAGAAAAACATCCCTTACCAGGGTTTTTTGAATAAATAAAAAAACTCAGAAAATGAGTTTAAATGTTAAATAATAGTTAACATCACTTAAACGCAACAGCAAATTCTCTCATTGCTTCTGAACATTTTCTCCATTTATGTGGTTATGATATTAGGCTGTTGCTGCAATTGGGAAGTGAACTGTGCTGGGCCAAACTAGGAGAATATTAAGATTTTTTGAGGGAAAGAGAAAAACAATTGTCTACCTTTCAGAAGAGGAACTGGCAAAAAACTACATGGAAAATATGTGAAAACGTTTGTTTTTAACCTCAAATTGAACAAGTTTACCTAGATCTTAAAAAGCAGCTCAGATGATGAAACTGCAAGCAGTGGCGGCTGGTGAAAAATATTTTTGGTGGGGCTGTGCTATTTTTTTTTAACAAACTTGTGCTTTCTGAGCTTTGTGCACAACTTCACTATTTCCTGAATTAAGCACAGCTCTTTTATTTCCTGTCTTACATCATTGGACAAACTGATTAATCCAGGTGCGTCTGACTATTGGCACGCTGCCTTGCGGACCAAGGTTGAAAAATACTGCATTAAATTGCACATAAAATAACATGACCATGAATGGTCCACATCCACATTACTGTTTGTGAAACTAACATACTGGAGAATTTCATCACAATAATATTAAATAAACAAGTATGTACCTGATCTTTTGCATGCTGTTGGTGAAGCTCTGGATGACCCCTGTGATGGAGACAGAGTCAATGTTCCTCTTCTGCAGCTGGTTTAACAGCATGTCCACGTGTGGCATGATCTTGTGACACAATGCCAGCAGAAAGCCGAAATCTTCTTCCTCCAGCATTCTCACAAAGCCTCCTGCCTCTCTCTCAGTGATTGGATCAAAGTCATCCGAGTCTCTGATCATCTGGAAAAATCTGAGGAGGTCATCCTTGTGCTCATACACTGTGTTGACATCTCTCTCTTGGACAAAATGTGCCGGTTCTGATCCACTTCTTCCTTGTGTTTCTTCACTGCAAGCCTGTGCCCCACGTCTCTAGCTGCATGGCAATGTTAGCTCTGCCTAGCATAGCTAGCTTCATCGTGTTGTCCATGTGTGCCCGGGATAACTCATGTTTCTTCACCTTCTCAGAAAAATGTTTCATGTCCGTAACTCCTGACTCAATCCATGCCTTATCTGTCCCAGCCGTTTTGAATAACAAACACGGAAAGCAAAATAACGCATTAGCGTGATTGCATCCAGCTAGCCAAGCCTTCCTGGTGTACCAATTTTGGGAGAAGCCTGTGTGTACAGTTTACCTCTCTCCTTCTCCTGCTGGCTTATCTTTACGTCGGGCTGATCTGGTCCAAGCTCTTTGACATTAAGTTTTTCCACCATAGTTCTCCTCTCGAACGGATACTGGAGAAGAGACCGAACTGAATTCAGTGGCTGCTGAGATCTGGTATCCATGCTGGTTGTAGGCTCACTGGCGGTGTCCATGTTACATCTGCGTCACGACCAAAAACGTGCTGGAGTAGTCGAGACTCTGCCGAGTTCTACCGAACACCAACGAAAGCCTTGGGCGGTACCTCTATCGCCCATCATGCTTCTGAAACAACGTCGACGCTGATTGGATACATTCCCATTCCTACCGTTTGATTTTCTTGTCAGCAATTGGCCGGCTGCTTCCGTGCTGTTTGGGCGATTGAAACACAGCCAACAGCCTTTCTGTCGCCTCCACCGCTCGGCAGAGAGCTTCTCACCAATATAGATATATGATTTGTTTTTGTTACAAATCACACAATTAACTTAGAATATGTGATTCTAAGCTAAGACTCGTGCTCTCATTGGTTCCACCCAAGTTCCTCCCACTGACGCTAGAATCGAGACAAAAAGATCTGTAACACTGTAGATTTGAGGTTTTTACCTGTAGAATGAAATGTGTGTTTTGAGAGTTTTGATTTCAAACTTGTACCTTGATTTTTTCAATTTGGAAGTCTGCTAGTTACAAAACGAAAGTTTCATGTTTCTGAATGAATGTTTGATGTTACAAAATGAGTAGTAAATGTACAAAATAAAAGTTTGATTTTACAAAATAAAAAATACATGTACAAAACACAATGTTCCTGTTACAAAACAAGAAATACAAGTACGAATTGAGAATTACAAGTTAGAAAACTAAAGTTACAAGTTATGAATCCAAAGTTACATGTGATGAAACATGTTCAAAGTTACAAAACTTGGTACAAGTTACGCTGAATATTGTCCCAATCCTAGCTCCATAGGGGCTAACATCACCACCCGGTGGAAAACTAGCGACATGGAGGTGGGTTGATTCACCGGCACGTGTCGAAGTCAGCCCGGTAAAAATGATTAACGACACCGAGCGGACTCACGTTCACGTTTGAAAGCAGCGCTGATTCCAGAAACCTCAGCACAAAGTGCGCTCGTTGCTCTGAGCCAGCGTGACGAACAAGGGAACGGCGCAGCTAAGTTCTGTTCGGGTGTTGCTTTCCATCCTAAGGGTCTACGTAGGGGGCGGGCGTATTATGTGAACGGACCCATCTGATTGGCCGCATATCAGATGGGCTACATTTGATTGGTCAAATAGTACTTCAGCGTAAAAAACAGCTGGTTTACAAAAAGCTGATGTATGACACGGATGGAAATGTTGAACCAAACATTTATCGCCGTTTTTGACGTTCTTTGCGATGGGCCTATCGCACGTCCCGTTGTCCCGATGACGATAATTTTTCGATATATTGTGCAGCCCTGCATCATATCCTTGTTAATGTTACCTGATAAAGTATAAACTTTAGTGTGAAACAATGTTAATGACATACTGTTAGAATGCAAATATAATACTTAGGTAGCTAAGTTGTCAACACCTTTTCCCATGGAACAATACATAAAGATAGTGCAAACACTGTATTGGAAAGTAAATATCCCAGCTGTCTTCAGACAGTTTACAAAATAATGCAAAATAAGACAATAAATAATAACAAATCAATCAATAAAAAAATAACTGTGTATTAAACTGTAAACACTGATACACTCTTGTAAAATGTAGAAATGAGGCTGACACGAACATGTCTGAAGTGCAACGTGTATAATACACATACTAGTGTGATTTGGTAGCTTTTAAGAGAGAACAGGGCTCACACCTTAAGATTTCTGGTCAAGAAGACCAGCATATTCACAGTAACTGGGTTCAGAAGAGACCTTTGGCATGTCACTTCATTTCCAGCAGCGATGAACACCCTCTCTGAGGGTGTACTAGTGGCAGGGATGCACAAGTACTTTTTGGCTAAACAACGATGTTAGGGAAGTTCACCTCATGTACCTTCCACCACGCAAGGGGATTGCTTTCACCATCTGCAAGTGGCCCATGCAGGTAGCTGTTTAATTCAGCCTCAGTTTTCTCTGCTTCAGAAAGTGTGTTCTGCTCTGCAGCTGGTTTCTTGAAAAAACCTCCAAGACTCTTCTTCTGTCTTTTACATGCATTCTCGGCTTCTTTTGATGATTCAGGTGACATTACCTGGGTGGCAGGGCCAGCTTCACTTGACATGACAGAAGGGGATTCCACCTCTCTGACCACTCTGGCTTTGATGACCAGGATCTCTTCTTGGCTCATATACAGAGTGTGGAAGCGTGGCTCAACAATCGTTGCCATGTTGATCAGTTCCTGAACTTCTTGGTCACCATACTTGGTGTTCATGTAGTCCAATATTGATCTTTTTATTGTCTTTGTGAGATCTGTGTCTTCTTCTTTCACTTTCAGCATCTCACTGTTGAACAGGTCAAATCAAATCAAATCGCTTTTATTGTCACGTCACATGTGCAGGTACACTGGTACAGTACATGTGAGTGAAATTCTTGTGTGCGAGCTTCACAGCAACAGTTGTGCAAAATACAATAACGTAAAAACAAGCAAAATATAAAAATGGCTAACCTAAGTAATAATATATATAGTATTTAAGGTATATACATTCCTAAATGTGTGTGCTAAGTATTTTATTTTTTATTTTTCTACGTGTGTAGGTGTGTAGGTGAAGGGTAGGCTTCAAGCATGACACTGTCAAGTCTTGCCTTAACTTGTGTAGAATCCCCGCTTGAAAGGGATGGCAGAGTCTTTGCAGTTTTATATGACTGGGCTTTACTCAAGGACCACACAATTATTCCTTGTCGTCTTCATTTTATTTTGTTGTTTTGTAGAAGGCTTAGGATTGTGGTTGGTCTTGTGCAGGTAAAAACCAGCTGCCTTCCTGCTGCTTGAATCAAGACTCTGCCAGCTCCACACAGGCTTACCACATAAGCAAAAGTGCTTCACATGGACCAAGGTTTGGTACCTGTGATTGTCTGATTACTAAAACTGGGCGTCGGCTGGTGCATCACCTTTTATAGTCCTGATCCTACCACTGCCAAACACAGTTCCACCATAATTGTTTCCAACTAATTTACATTTAAGCAAACATTACTTCCCCATTTATCTTATTTTATTAGACTTTAACAGCATATATATTATTTTATTTTTTATTTTTATTTTTTAGATTTATTATTTTTTTTTTTTTAACAAAACACCTCCCACTCGACATTCCCATGTGACATCATTGGGAAGGTCGCAAATTCCATAGTCAATATTCACATAGAACTTTTCCCACATTAATCAGGTTTATCCTTGCTCTTCTTTGGGTAGCAGAACAATAAGTCTTCTGACGTCCCTTCGGAGAATAGTAAAATTTGGTACCTCCTTTATTTCTGAATGTTTTGGATGCTGTTTTGGTTCTCTTGATCCTTTCGCCATTGAAACACTGCAACTGGGGACAACTTTAATTTCCACATCCCTCACAGCTCCTTTGCGATCAGGGTTCGTAGCCACAACTTTTCCCAGAATGAATTGGCCTCTGATAGCATTCTGATCACACACCCAGACGATGTCGCCGACAGAGACATTTCTTTTTTCTGTGTGCCACTTTTGTCTTACAAACAAATTGGGACCAGCAAGTTGCCTCCAGTTCTTCCAGAACTTTGTAACTTCAGTTTCCATCTCTCTTAACCTCTTGTAAGGGTAGCTGGAAAAATCAAAGTTCTTTAAATCCCCACCCTGGGATGCTCGTCCAAGCAGAAGGCTATTGGGAGTAACATACTGGATACATCCCTCTCTGCTTTGCTCTCTTGCGGCTATCGGTCGCTCGTTTGCAAGGTTAGCAGCCATGTAGATGGTAGCGTAAAACTCGCTATAGCTGAGCATGGTCCCTTTGGCAAGATTTCTGAGGGCTCTCTTCATGATTCCGACAGCTGCCTCAGCACTTCCATTTCTGTGCGGCGAGTCAGCTGGGAGCACAGTCCATGTCCATTCTGTTCCATTTCTTGCAGCGCTTTCCTCAAGAGTTACTTTATTCTGGGTGTTAAGGTAATTGTAGAGATTCTTCAAAACAGGTTTAGCCCCAACAAAGTTTGTACCAGGGTCTGACCAGATTTTCTTTGGGTGGCCCCGAATTGCTGTGAACCTTAGGTAGGCCATCAAAAAACTCTCTGTAGATAGTGTATTAGCTATTTCAGTATGAATGGCAATACTTGCCATACAACAAAAAATGATTCCCCAAACCTTGAGTGTAACTCTCTTCTTGACTTCATCTCTTACATGATAAGGCCCAAAGAGGTCTGTTGAGACGTACTCAAAGGGGGCTGAAGGCTTAGTCCTCTCTGATGGTAGGTCTCCCATTACTTGCTGACACTTTTGAGCTCTTGCTTTTCTGCAGATCAAACAGCAATCAACAACTTTTTTAGCAATTCTTCCTCCCTTTACAACCCAAGCCTTTTGTCTCATCTTTAACAGAGTTCCAGCTATGCCATCATGAGATACTTCATGGGCTTCCCGGGCTAACAGAGTTGATACCCAGGAACTGTAGGGGATTATTGGAACGGCAATGTTGTCTTCTTTGAAAATTTGCACTCTTCCTCCACAGAGGAGCAATCCAGACTCTTTATCCCGATAGACAACCAGTCGGTCCAGTGTTGTTGTTGGAAAGGAAATTCCTTCCTGGACCGTGAATAGGATGTCTTTCAGGGCACTTTCTCGCTCTCGTACATAAATGACTCCATTAAGATGGATCTCCTCCCACTTTGGTTTCTTTAGAGTTTTGTTATGCCCGAGGAACACCTTAGCAACTCTCCAGGTATATGCAACTGCTTTGACTAATTTGATAAATGAGCTGAACCGATTGAAATTCAAAAGATTCTTCAAAGAGATGGGATTTCTCCGTTCCGAGGAGATTGGGCTGTTTGTTGGTTCTCCCTGTTCCAACTTAAGTTCTTTTGCTTGAGCTCTCGTCAACACAGCAACAAAAGCCTTTTTCTGAAGCTTGGTGATGTTCTCTCTAGCAGCATTTCCAAGCTCTTTTGGTGATTTAGTTGGCCAGTCTTCTACAGGTGTTTTTGGGAAGGTCGGACCTTGTTGCCATCTAGAATTGTCCTCAAGATTTTGGGGGCTAGCACCTCTAGTGATCACATCAGCAATGTTGTGACGACCTGGAATCCATTTCCAATCTTGGATCTTTGAATTACTTTGGATTTCACCTATTCTGTTTGCAAAAACTGTTTGAAAACCATAGCTTTCTCGCTGTATAGCTCCAAGGACTGTTTGGCTATCGATCAGATGATACCATTGATGAATTTTAATTTGACTGTGCAGCTCAAAGTACTTTTTAAGGCGGGACGCGAATACTGCACCACAAACCTCCGCCTTGACAGCATCACCTTTTTGGTCCAAAGGGGTCAGCTTGGCTTTTAACTCCACCAGCTTTATGATTGGGCTCCGATCTGACTCCCACCTCAAGTACAGAACAGCTCCATAGGCATGCTCGCTCCCATCCGAGAAGGTTATGGCTGTTGGATCACCGCTGAAATGCAAGGGGGTTAAAGCTCTGTCATACTGAATCTTATTGAGCTGAGTATATTCTTCAAACAGCCTAATTGCATCCTCTCTGAGATTATCAGAGAGTGCTAAATCCCAGGTATCTTTAACCTGATTACTGGTGAGTCTTGCCTCCTGGAATGCTCTCCGCACCAGAATCGCTCCTTTCTGCTTTGCGGGCGCTACCAAGCCGATTGGGTCATACAGGCCTGATATTTGGCTGAGAAGCTCCCGCCGTGTCAGTGGGTTTGGCGTCTGATCTCTGATTTCACTTTGAGTAAGATTTTCCCCCAATCTCATTTTTTTCTTTCTTTTTGAAAAATTGATGCTGACCATCACATGAAGCTTGTCATCTTCTGCAATATATCCCAGCCCAAGTGCTTTGTTTTCTTCCTCTTTCATTTGGTTTGGGAGGATTATAGTTCTCACCTCTGACTTGACTTGCTTGCCAGTGTGCTCACTCCTCCCACTTTGACCGGAATATACCCAGGGCTTCAGTTCAAACCCTCCAGCTTTCAGGATCATTTTCACATTAGCTGTGATTTCCCTCAATCGAACTGGGTTATTATGGGACACAAAAATGTCATCAACATAACTGCTGAACTGAAGGACTTTCCGTTCCTCCTGAAGGTGAGAGAAAGGGGGTAAGTTGGCAGTTTCCCTCATTGCCAACTGCACTATGCATCCTGCTGGCTTATCACCAATGTTGACTCTTGTAATTGCATAGTCTCCAATCTCCTCATTCTCTGAGTCACGCCATAGAAACCTATGTAGATGTAGCTCTTTCTCTTCCAGCCAGACGGAGTTGTACATTTTTCTTATATCTCCAAGTGCAGCATAAGTTCCTTCTCTGAACCTCAAAAGGACAGCACGGATTTGATTTAAGACATCGGGACCTTTCATCAACAAGTCATTCATGCTTACCCCTTGGAACTTCTGACTGCTGTTCCAGACCAGTCGGATGGGAGTCGTCACTGAATGTGGGGTTGGGGCGATGAGATGGCTGATGTACCATACTGGACCCTCCCACCCAGTGATTTCTTCCTGGGTAAGCTTGATTGCAGCTCTCCGATCAAGCATATCATAGACTTGCTCAGTGTAGGCAGTTTTCCACCCAGGCTCTTTGCTCAATTGTTTCTCTGTTCGGAGGAAAGTGGCTTCAACTGCTTTCCTGTTTCCAGGTAAGGATGCTGGATCACTCACCCAGGGGTAGCTAGCATGCCAGTGGGGTTCATCTGTGTGGTGGTCTCCTTTAACGTAGATCAGACCTTCTTTCACGGTTTCCAGCTCTCGTTCCTCAGCGAGGGTCATCTCTTTACCACCCGGATGACAACCACCACACCGGCAGCTACCACACTTTGGTACACAAGCAGCACCAATGCTGTCCCAATGCCACCATTTTAAGAAGTCTTGACTTGTTGTAGCCGTTGTTGACATCTTAACTTGATTAGGGTTCCACTCATTTAAAGGGTGTTTTTGTGGTGTTTTCTGGCCGAGTTCCTGGTACTTGATAGCGGCTGTCCTCATTGACCTTGCGAAGTGTGTCTTTGTCATATGAGCAGTATGCTGTCCTCACTAAAGTTTGTTGCAGGCAACGCAATTTCAGTTATACAGCTAGCTTAACATTCCTTTATTCCCAGCACTTCCTCCTCCAAGAAACAGGCCGCTTGTTGTGTTTGGCAGGATTTAATGATGAAAATAAATTCTCTCTCTTTTTCTGTAAAACTGTACAAAGAAAAGAATACAAAATACACAATGAAGACATGTTCCATTACACTTGAAGAACAACATTGCTCTAGTAAAAAACACACAGCCACAGATGAGGCATCTGCTAAAAAAAATATAAGCATCTACCTGCCTCCATATGATTTAACTCAAACAGTGTCAAAACTTACTAATACATATTAAATGTATAGGAACTTACGGATGAAGCCAATATTGTGGACTTTAACACCAGGATTGCAAAGATTGTCATCAGATTACAAATGCTGTCACTTCAGCAGCTAAAAGAACACACTACTTCCTGTAGACCACTTTCTCTACAAAAAAGGGAACATTCTGCTTAGTTACCACTAGGTGGCAGTAGCACTTCTTAAACAACAACAATATGTCCATTCCATAACACTCCCCGCTTGGCATATTAACGATATGCCACTTTCTGCCACAGTCTCAATCCCCTAGCTTGCTGATGAGCCATCGTCCTGTGCTGAAAACAACAAGATCACTTGCGAAACTGGTCTAGAGAAGACCTTCACTGTTTGGTTCCGTATCACCTTAATTTCGACTTTCCTGACAAGTCCATCTCTGCTGGGAACAACCTTGACAACAATTCCCATAGGCCACTGATTCCTCTTGGTTTGATCGTCCTTGAGCAAAACAACATCTCCTTCTTTGAGATTAGGTTTCTGAGACTGCCATTTGTGTCGACTCTGTAATGTGCTCAAATATTCACGGCGCCACCTAGCCCAGAACGTATCTGCCAAGGCCTGAACTCTTTTCCACTGATTCTTGAGCAGATCCCCTTTTGAAAACTCACTTCCAGTAGGAGAGGGAACGCCACCCTTCTGGGTCAGCAATATGGAAGGTGTTAGAATGAAAGGCGCCTCAGGATCAGTAGAAACTGGTATTAATGGCGTTGCATTGACAATGGTACTCACTTCAGCCATGAAAGTGGTTAAGACCTCATGAGTGAGCTTTACATGTCCAACCTGAAGAAGCATGGAATCTAAAATCCGTCTTACCACTCCAATCATGCGCTCCCAAGCGCCGCCCATATGAGAGGAGTGAGGTGGGTTGAAAACCCAAGTGCATTTTTGTTCAAGAAGGTAATCCTCTACACTCTTATTGCCAGGATCCATCTTCAGCTCTCTGAACGCTCCAGTGAAATTGGTCCCACAGTCCGAGCGAAGCTGTTTGGCATGACCCCTGATAGAGAAAAATTTGCGGAGCGCATTTATAAAGCTTGAGGACGTCATTGTTTCAATAACTTCAATATGTATGGCTCGAGTAGACATACATGTGAAAAGGACAGCCCACCTTTTGTCCTGAGCTTGACCACCTCTGGTACGGCGCATCACCAGAAGTCAGCAGGGAGGGCAGATGGTGTGACAGGGTGTGTCCAGGAGAGGGAGCCAGACGATGGCGGCAGAGGATAGGAGGAACAGGAGGAGAGGCGAACCGTGAGAGTTGTTGTCCAGGCGGGTTATGGTGAGTTCCAGGTAGGTATATTCCATCAATGGTTCAGCGTTTCCAAGTATCCTGAAGAGGAATACAAACTTGAGTCCAAATGGTCCAAACACAAGAATCCAAGAAAAAATCCAAATACATCCAAATACTGCGACAGCAAAAATGTCTGAGCAGAGACCAAGCATAACCTAAGACTTGAGAGTGGCAAGATACTACCGTGAGTAGCTAATCATCAAGCGATGTGAAGTAGTTCCCTCTCGGATCTGCAGCTGCCGCTGATTGGTAATGCTCCGCAGCTGGTGAGTGCCCTCTCCTGGAATGAAGATCTCACAAAGATGTTGTAGAGAAGAAGAAGAAGAAGAAGAAAATATAATTTCTATAGCGCCTCTCAAGATAAAAATCACGAGGCGCTTCACAAAAACAAAGAATAAAAAAAATTGTAAAAATATAAAAAAGCATTTCGAAAATGTTTAAAATATATTTAAAATGAGCAAGAATAAGCTATTGCGATTTTAAAGAAAAAATGTTAAAAAAGAGAGAGAGTGACTAGGAAAGAGGGAAATCAGTGGATCCTGAGGAAGGTGGAAAAGGTGGGGAGAGCAGAATAAAGAGAGAGTGGTGAAGAAGGTCATACAAAAGCCAGCTTGAACAAGTGAGTCTTCAGCTGCTTTTGAAGGAGTCCACTGAGTCCACTGATCTCAGGCTCAGGGGGAGAGAGTTCCAAAGTCTCTGGGCCACAGCAGCAAATGATCTGTCACCTTTGGTCTTTAGCCTGGTGCTGCACAACCAGTAGGCTTAGATCACTGGACCTCAGGGACCTGCTGGGGGTGTAGGGACTAAGAAGATCACCAATGTAAGATGGTGCTTGTCCATGTAAGGCCCTATAGACCAGAACCAGGATCTTGAAATGAACCCTGAAGTTGACTGGCAGCCAGTGAAGCTGGAGGAGAAGCGGGGTGATGTGGGTGTGTTTGGAGGACTTGGTCAGAAGCCGAGCACAGGCATTCTGAACCACCTGTAGACGGTTCAGGGAGGTTCTGCTCAGACACGTGAAAAGAGAGTTGCAGTAGTCTAAGCGTGAGGAGATGAAGGTGTGGAGAACTGTCTCAAGTTCAGAGCGGGACAGAATGGGACTCAGCTTAGCAATGTTCCTGAGATGGAAGAAGGAAGAGCGAACAAGAGAACTGACATGAGAATCCAGGGTGAGAGCTGGGTCAAAGGTCACGCCAAGATTCCTGACGAAAGGTTTGGTGTGGGAAGCAAGCTGACCATGAGAGTCTCTGACTTTGGGAACCAGCTTGTCTGGGGCACAGGTGAGGATCTCAGTCTTATCTTCATTCAGCTGTAGAAAGCTCCCAGCCATCCAGGCTTTGATAGAGTCTAAGCAGGTGTGTAACATTTGCAGCTTAGACATCTCATGGGGCTTAAAGGAGATGTACAGTTGGATGTTATCTGCGTAAAGATGGTAGGAGATTCCCTTGAAGGAGCTCAGGATGTGCTGAAGAGGAAGCAGATAGAGGAGGAAGAGCAGAGGCCCCAGCACAGAACCTTGTGGGACACCATGGGTAAGAGAGGTGGTGGAGGACCTAAACTTGGAGACGGCCACAGAAAAGGAGCGCTCAGAAAGATAAGAGGAGAACCACTCCAGAGCAGATCCTGATAGGCCTACCCAGTCTCTCAGCCTCTCCAGTAGCAGGTGATGGTCAACAGTGTCAAAGGCTGCAGTCAGGTCCAGCAGGACCAGAACAGAACAGTCCCCTGCATCACTGTGAGTCAGAAGGTCATTAGAGACCCTAAGAAGAGCTGTTTCAGTAGAATGAGCTCTACGAAAACCTGACTGGAAGCTATCATAGATGTTATGTTCATCAAGAGCAGCTGTGAGTTGTTTAGCCACAAACTTTTCCAAGATCTTGGAAATGAACGGAAGTTTAGAGATGGGTCTGAAGCTGCTATGAAGAGAGGGGTCGAGACTCGGTTTTTTAAGAAGCGGGTGGATTATAGCGTTCTTAAAGTAAGCAGGGACCAGACCAGAAACCAGAGAAGCATTAATTATAGAGAGCACGCTGGGACCGATGGAATGAAAAGCACTTTTAAACAAAGATGAGGGTAAGATGTCGAGGGGGCATGCAAAGAACTCAGGCAAAGAAACAGGAGCAAAGCTGTCTAGGATGATGGGCCTGGTTGGAGTCGGGAGAGGCGGCGATAAGGCTGAAGGAGAGATGCTAGATCTAACCTTATTGACTTTGTCCACAAAGAAAGACAGAAAGTTCTCACAGTCTGCAACAGAGTGGATGGAGGCTGTAGGAGAGGCAGGAGAGACGATGCTGCTGATGGTGTTAAACAGCACCTTGGGGTTCCCTTTGCTCTGGGACACCAGGATGGAGAAATAGGAAACCCTAGCGTCTCTGACTGCAGAGTTAAAGGATGTCAGAAGATCCTTTAGGTGCAGCGGATGGATGTGGAGATGGGTTTTCTTCCACAAGCGCTCAATTTTTCTGCATTGGCGCTTCAGGCTGCGAAGGCTGTCATTAAACCAGGGAGTAGGGTTCACTGCAGGAACTGATCTGGTTCTGACAGGACAGATGTTGTCCAGAATGGAGAGGCAGTGCTCGTTAAACTGAGAAGTTAAGGAATCTGGGTTGTTATCAGAAGAACAGGGTGGATCAAAAGCAGCAGAAAAATTGCTAGCTGTGCTCTCATTAAGAAAACGAGAACTAACCATACGGCGAGCAGGAGGTGGGGACGCAGAAACTGACAAGTTGAAGAAAATGCAATGGTGATCTGAAATATAAACATCCTCAGGACAAACACTGTCAGCATTTAGACTCAGGGTAAAAACAAGGTCTAGAGTGTGCCCCCTGGTGTGTGTGGGGCCAGAAACATGCTGGGTAAAGCCGAAGGAGTCCATAAGGCTGGAGAAATTCATGGCAAACTGATCAGAGGGATCATCAACGTGGATTAGGGCTGGGCGATATGACGATTTTAGACAGTTTTACGATCTACACATCTGACGGTCTGTCATTTTTGAGAGACCGTTTTATCACGATTCACAGCTCTCTGTTGAATTTCTGCCTCTGAATTAAAAGGGAACTTACCTCAGGCGAATGACATGCCTTTGTTTGACCCTTAACCAATCAGAGTGAGTCATAGTAATATATTAGTGCCCCGCTTGTTTTCATTTGTGTGTGAACAAACATGGCTTTGCCGCGGCTGAGCGACAACGAGGTTTTTGTTCCGAAGAGGAACGCAGGGTTTCCTTAGCGCGCGGCGCTAACAACTTAGCGACATGACATGTCTCGGAGAAAGCGTAAAAACACGTTGGACGCTTCTTCTGAAGCAGGAAAATAACACCGCTTCTTAAGCAGAGCACGACGTCACCTCGGCTCGTTCACCCTCTGCCGAGCCGGTGTCGGTACCGGACTGAGCTCGGTCACTGGGTCAATGGAGCTGCCCCGTGACTGCCTGATGGAAAACCAGCGGGTTTCATCAGACTCGTAGTTTCTTGTTTTTGCTGTATTTTGCCGCTCCCTCCTGCAGTCTTCCCCTATTAACATTTAAAATGATTCTGTAAACTCCGTGTATCAATAGAAATGATCTCTGCCTCTGCCAGCTGCAGTAAATGTAGTCTCCAAATAATAAGAGGTGCATTCATCTGTGTATCTCCTTTGATCCACATTAGTGATATTTTCAGCACCAGAATAGTGAAGCAAAGAAAGATTCCTGAGTTTGTTAGTAATTTTATATATTAGGTGCATCTGACCTGTTCTATTTTTCTCTGAAATGAGATCAAATCAGTGCTTCTATGGGTTGTCTCCAATCTGCACTGGAAAATTTTACTTTATTTAGAGACTTGTTGCAGAAAATATTCAGAATGCGCAGTTATTTGCTACCACAAGCGATCTCTGGTCCAGCCGCACATCAGAGCCATATTTGAGCTTAACTATCCACTACATGAGCAACTGGGAGCTACATAGTATTTTGAACAAGTTAATGTTTGCACAATACGTTTGCAATTGACATGTTTGCACTTTAAATATGTTTACGATTTTAATTTATGTTAAGTTACTTGAAAAACGAGAAAAACTGATTTTTGTAATTGTTTCCCTCAGGGCTTTTATCATCTCTGGTGTGAGTTTAAAATATAAGCGTGTTAGCACTGTGCTGATTATCCCTAATATGAATAAATGTTTATTTATTCAATGTTTCTCTTCTTTAATACGCAATTGAAGTTATGCTATTCATGGATAAAAAATCGTGATAAAATCAAAATCGTGATAAAATATTGGAAAAATCGTGATATTCTATTTTTGCCATATCGCCCAGCCCTAACGTGGATGTTAAAGTCACCAAACAATCACCAGTCTGGACAGCTTCACAGTGGAGGATAGAAAGTCACTAAACTCCTGAAGGAAAGAACTGTTTGGACCAGGTGGACGATAGACCACAGCACAGTAGAACGGGTCCTTACGCCCGACTTTAATCAGCTGCAGTTCAAAGGAAGCAAAGTGACCAGAGGTTGTAGAGCTACATGGAAGATGGTCTCTGAAAACAACAGCTAGGCCTCCACCACGACCAGAACCCCGGGGCTGGCTAAGAAAAGAATAACCACTCGGGCAAAGCTCAATCAGACCAGAATAATCAGAATTTTGCTGCCAAACTTCAGTCAGAAACAGAAAATCCAGGTTTTTAGAGACAATTAGATCATTGAGCCGGAAGGACTTATCGTTTACAGAGTGGGTGTTTAATAGAGCCATGCTGAGTGAGGTGGAGGAATCAGAAACTACAGAAACAGCTGGAGTTAGTGGACATAAATTAGCAGGGTTAGATCCACGGTGTTTATAAAAACCATTTATGGAGGGAACAGGAGGAGAAACCACTGAGGAATGAGGATAAACCGACCTTAAAAAACTTGGACGGATGAACTGTGTCCCAACACGGCCTAGCGGGAATGCAGAAGTGGCGCTCAGGTCACCAAACAAAGGACAAGAAGCTGGAAGATCGCGCCGATGTTTACCAAATAAACCACACTTTAAGAGAAGTCTTGTTCTCACCTGGATTCCTGCTCGTTTACCTCTTTTCCTCCGACGTTTTCCCGGGACCGGACAAACATCGCTCGAGGTGCGCAGCTCTGGATCGTCAATTGCTTCCGGGCCAGCGCGCCGCTCAGGTAAACAAACAGGATGGTAAATCCTCGGTGCATCTTGGGCGATCGTGAACGAACGGAAGGACAAAAGAGTCTGGCGATCATAGGAGATGGTAGCAGAGACACTACTGAAGAGGATCGCAGACAGGAGCAAGGTGGAAAAGAGGAGGTTAGTGGAGAAAAGTTTGCCGGTGACCGCGGCGAAGCCAAGCACAGGCGCCATCTTGCCGACCGGAAGGAGGAGTACTCACCCCGACACACAACATCTACAGGATGCAATTACAGAGCATTTTTGGAGAAGTTTGTATTGGACTGAGGATTTTTTGCACACTACCTGTGACTGTTGCTGGGGGTGAACGGGCTTTTAGCAAACTGAAACTGGTGAAAAATTATTTGAGATCAACAATGTCCCAGGATAGACTGAACAGCCCTAGCTCTTCTTTCTATTGAAAGCCAATTAGCCAAAGGATTGGACTTTAAAGATCTCATAAGTGATTTTGCTAACATGAAGACCCATCAGTGGGCATTTACTGGAAAATAAATCCCAGGATTTTTGTTTGAACACATTGTTGGCAAATAAAAATAATTATATGTGAAGTCTGGGCATTTCACTTTTATTATGCTGGCATTTGTATTTGCTCAAAATAGAGGTTAAACTAAGATCATATTTATTATCTTGTCTTATAGCATGACAAAAAATGTGTAAGAGAGATGTTAAACAATTGAGCATGGGGCCCACCTAGAAGACTTGTACCTAGGGCCCAGAATTTGGTGCTACGCCCCTGCGAGCATCTCTCTTTTTCTGTGATTTTACAGAAAAACAGGCAATCACAGTAAAAATGCCAGGGCTCATTCTACAGGACCAGGGCATTGCAGGAGAATGTATGAAGAAGAAATGTATTATTTCTATACATGTTATGGCTGTCAGACTTCCGTAATGCCCCTGGAAAACAATGGTGTATTTAGATTTTACCAAATATATATAAAATACAAAAAACATTACGTTTTAAAACGAGTCAGTCTTTTTGGTGACTCTTTGATAAGAACAGATTCAGATCCCGTATAGTTTGGTCTGGAACCGTTTATTTAGTCTATTTTTATACACAGATGACTGATTCATAAAATATTCAGTTCAGTGTACATCTCTTGTCGTTTCCCAAAGCCGGGCTCTGATTGGCTGGTCAAACTGTAAGATCGATTGTGATTGGCCTTCGTTTCTTCCGTTTGACTATTGGAGTCTGCGCAGTAAACGCAGCGCTGAAATTCAAATTTGAACCGAAGCAGTTGTGTGTTGCAGAGAAGAGACCCTGAGAGGAGAGCAGCCAGGAGCTTTTCAGCTCATTTACGTTCTGTTTTTGTTCACGTTTAATAAACAGTACGTGTTTAAAACAGCCCAAGAAAGCCAATCGTCCAAAATGGACCCTTTTACTGAGGTGAGTAACTCAGTAAACCCGATAAACAAGCTAAGCTAACGCCGCTGGATAGAAAAGAGGTGTATTTATTTGTTACCTGTTCAACATGCTAAGTTATCGTTTCCTGAATAGCAGAAGGCAGTTCGCTTACTTTCACCAGGATGCTGTGATCAGCGGTGTCAAAGCTAGAAGAAGAACCTTACGGCATCGATTATAAAGTTATCTTAAACTAGCCGCAGTTAAAACGTGCCACGCGTCGTCGGCCGTCAAAACGCACGAATCGATTATATTTGGCGTAATTAAACTTTTAAATGTTAATAGTTTATGAAACTCATAACTTATTCGGCAAAAACAGAAAATATACAGGAATGTTAGAAACGTTCCCAAACAGAAGCACTCATCTATTTAAGGTCAAGACCGGAAGTGATCTGGGTGCTGTTTGGTGCTAGATTGTTCCGTTTTATTCACTTTTTGCTGATTAACGTTAGAGAATGGTCAAAGTGCAGTAAAGGGGGTTGGAGTAGAAACCAGGACATGGTTTAATGTGTTTGTGGCTCCAGTCTCCAGGAGAGTCTGAGCTTCAGTTCAAATCCAGGATCCTGAGCAGGCGTGGCTCATTCCTGGAGAATGCTGCTAAAACCTGGGATAGTCAGATTTTCCACCCAGCTCAGAGAAAACACAGAGGCCTGCAGGAACAGGCAGGAATGTGCTGGGGCTTGCACAGGACAGTAAATCAGGCTGTGACAGGCTGCAGAACAGAGCGTTTGTCAGTGGCTCGGTCTTCTGCTTCTGTGAGTTAAAGATGGCCAGATGGTTCTCTGTTGACCACAACAAGACTTAAAATGTTTGGGTCATTAACATATGGTAGAGGATTAAGGCTGCTGAAAAGAAAAGGAATTCTGAGATTTATGTAAAATTAACAGCATTAGCAACTCCACCACACAGCAGAATTCCTCCAGGCTTGTGTTGTTTGTGGAGATAAAACATCAATGTTGGAAAGCAAACAAAATCAGTGGTAAAGTCGCATTGCAGTTATCCAATCCGAGGCAAGATGTCCAAATATCAGGAAATCCAAATCCTGCCGTCTGGACCTCAGCTCTGATGTGGCTCACTACGGGCACTGGTGCCCCCCCCCCCCCCCCCCCCCCCCCGAATATGACTTACATGGCATTCATGCCTACTAGAGAGCAATGCAAATGTATTGCTTAAACAAGTTAACCACATCTTTAAGGAGGAAAGTATACAACACCTTTCAATACTAAGACTTTACCTTTTAAATATATCTAAAAACAGCCATATTTGACCAAAGTGTAGAAGCGTAATCGGCTGAAAAGGCCTGCAACTGTCACGATCGCTGACCCCATCAGTGGAGTCGGAATAGTTTTGTTTCACTTTAATCATTATAAAAGGATCTCTCCGCTGCTACTGGTCACTCATCCAGAAACGCTCCTAGTCTGCTGACGTCAGAGGCTTTTGGGTCTGAACTCACCAAGGCTAAGTGCTAATTCTTGCTAGCAATAACAGTTGGGCTCTTACATTCAAAATGGTGTCAGTCCTCTGGAGCTGAATTAGTGCACCTCTTCCTAAAATACATGTTTGTGATTAAATCTATGTTCTGTGGCTCTAGAAACTGCTGGAGCGGACTCGCGCCCGCAGAGAGAACCTGCAGAAGAAGCTGGCAGAGAGACCCAATGCTGCCAGCAGGCTGATGGTGAAGCGGTCCAGAGAACCTCTGACCGACACAAACAGTGTGATCAGCGGCGATGCTGCGAACGGTGAGACAGGATCTGATGGACTTCCTGTTCCATCTGTTTGGTGTGTTCTGGGTTTGCTAATCCATTCTGATCATTTCTCCAGTTCCACAGGTGTCCTCCAAGCCTTCTCCTTCGAAACGCAGGTGCTCAGAGGAAAATGCTCAGCCCTCAGCAGATGAGAACCAAGAACCAGCTGTGGCTCCTTTGCCCTTAGATCCTCCCACAGATAAGAAACCCCCAGTGGGTCCCACCAGCACTCGACTGTCCTCCTGCTCTGAGAGGACTTGTACTCCGCCTGTAGTCCACTGTCAGCAGACAGCTGCACAGTCAGAGCCAGAGAAGATGATCATCCATCCTGACCCTGATCCTCCAAACATCAGAGAAACTCCAGCTGGTTCTGGCCAGCAGAAGGAGGAAGTGGATGCGCTGGTTTCTGGTGCTGCTGGCATGAAATCCCGCTTTCAGAGGCTGGCGGAGCAGAGGAAATGTTGGGATGGTGAAGGTAAGAGTGATTCATGTTGATGACGGCCATATTGTTTGTTTACCACAGTAAACATGAGGGTAAACATCTAAACGAACCTGCTGTTGGTTTAAAAACCAAAGGTGCTCCGTTTCAGATCAAATGCTGGGATGAAAACATCAGACTGACCCTGTTGGTGCCTGACGGTCTCGACTGGCTGGGTTGGGTCAGCTGATGTAGTGCTGGTTCTCATTAGGTCAGAATGATCTGAACTGGACCTCCTGCTGCTTTTGCAGGTGCTGCTAATGTTGTCCCAGACTGCACGTCCATGCTGAGGAGACAAGCAGATGTCCAGCCGCCACCTCCTGCCCTCTCCTCTTCCTCTGAGGCTCCTGTTGGGCGGAGAGGCAGACTGGCCAACCTGGCTGCCACCATCGGATCCTGGGAAGACGATCTGAGCCACGCCAGTGTCCGCAGAGAGAATCTCAGCACACGCCCCAGTCCCAGGCTGGCTGCCAAAGTGTCCTCTGTGGCTTCCAGCACAGAAGTGACCAGTTCAGCAGCAAGCAGCAAGTCCAGCACCAATCAGGTGGGTCCTTCTGGTTCTGCTCCAGAGGAACTGGAACCACCTCACAGCTAAAGATCGACTGATTCGTAGAGGTCAGGGTCAGCCGATACGCGCCTTACCTTCATGCTAAAATGTCACCAAGCTGAACCTGAATCAGTTTTTGGACATAAAATTTAACCAACCGTTGAATCGTAATCTCAGCTTTAAAATCATTTAACCACAGTAAATCCAACAAATGAATAAACAAACCATTGATTAAATATAAAACGTAAATAAAAATATCAGTGGACAATAATGTTTTAAAGCTGCTTTCCGGAGTTTTCCCCTTTCAGAAATGATGTATGATTTTTCAGAAATACGTTAAAGTGATTATCTCATCATGTACCGTGATCAAATGTAAGTAATACGTCTTTTTATTTATTTTTGTTTTGCTGAGCACGCCCCCTGCCCCACTGAGCTCCATTCAATAGGGAACAGAGCGCCGACCAGAGCTAACCAATAGCGTTAGACTACCGCTTATTTGCTTCAAATTTAAGGAATACCTCGGTTGATGCAGAGTTGATGAACTTTTCACGGACAAGTAAGTCTCTAAAATATAAATGTATGACAACATGACATGAGACTATTACTCATGAAACAGCGTGTTTTAGCTCCATTTGTCGGCTAAGAAGCTCATTTATAAACAGAAACGTGAAGTCGCGATCTTAAACAGAGGAATAGACTTTTTGTGTGATATGCTTGTCAGCCACTAGATGGTGCCATCAGATAAGAGAAATACTCCGGAAAGAAGCTTTAATGGAAGGACTTCAGCTTCAGCTGTGGTTGCTTAGCAACCATAGCTAGTAAGATGAGAGGAGGAGCTCTACCTCACATCATTAGCTAAGATAGATGGCTACTCTGCGAACAGCTGCGTCTCTAGATGATCTACGACTTGACACCACTTGTCTCTTCTTCTTTAGGAGGTTCTGCATCCTCCCATAAAACCGGGTCGGGTGGGGTTGCCCAGCTCTCAGAAGGCTCCGATCCCTGCATCCAGACCTGGACTTGAACCTGGGTCTGGGCCCGGTCCTCAGAAGACCTCCGTCCCCCCAAGCCCCCTGAAGAACCAGGCCCTCCCCAGGAACCCAAACCCCACCCCTACTACCCCAAAACCAGGACTCAGTGGCAAGCCAACCATCTCCAGCTCCGTGGTCCACCAGGAGAAGGCTGGAGGTTCTGGTGAGCTAGTCCATGTCCTCAGTCCCACAAACACGTGAAGCCCGATAGAAACAACAGTCTAACATCTTTTTTGTGTCTTTGCTCTACAACAGATGTGAAGTCCTTCCTGGAGCGCTTTGGAGAACGGTGTCAGGAGCGGAACACCCCATCCAAGAACCCCCCGGGGACTCCTTCAGTCACACCCAACACCAAGCTGGTCCAGGAGAGGCTCCGAGCCGCTCAGGCTGCTAGCACCACCACCGCAGAGCTAGCTCAGAGGCACCGATGGGTGGGTCCAACTGTGCCGGTACCGGGTCTTCAGCCTCCTGACATCAGACTAAAACAAACCTGTGTTTACAGGAGCGGGAGTCTGAGCTGGCCCAGATTCGCAGCCGCTGCCAGAAGGGAACCAATGTTTGGAAAACCCCGGCTGAGGAGACGAGAACCCGGACCAACACGGAGAACGAGGTTCTGATTAGTTTCACTTTGTTACACCGGCTGGTCCAGAACATTCAGTTTTGTCTGACCTGGTTTCAGCAGAACCTTTGACCACAGCTGAAGATTTAAAGAACTTTTCCTTTTTTTCCAGGAAAAAGTGGTGAAGCCTGTGGAGAGGGACGCTGTTGCACCAGAACCACAGCCAGCAGCACCGGACCAACCAGAACCACCATGTGAAAAGTCTCCACCAGGTACTGGTTAGTGCAGAAGATGGTGTGTGTGTGTGTGATAATAGTCTTTATTGTCGCTCTTCAAACTCGTCCAGCTTCAGCAGCATCAGGAGGTCCTACCAGGATCTTTACTCCTCCCGCCTCCACGTCTAGCCCTCTGAAGGCCGGCGGCCATGTTGTGGAGAAGCTGACCGATGAAACCCCTGAGGAGGAGAAGGAGCAGAACGTGGACCAATCCATCAACTCTGCTGTTATCAGCGAGCTGTTTGATGGAGTCCTGGAGCAGAGTGATGAAGATGAGGAGGAAGATGCTTTGAATATCTCCTCCATGTCGATCCTCACTCCCCTGGCGGAGACGGTAGCTGCTGTGGTGAAGAGTCCAGAGCGGGGGATGATGGTGAGTTTGGATCTTCCTCTTTTCTGTGAGCACCGAGTCAGCTGAACCAAGGCCTGTGTCATGGCTCTGTGCAGACCTCGACTCCAGCCAGCTCCTTTATGGTGAAGAACGCTCCAGAAAACATCTCCAAACCAGGAAAGTTCCAGAGAGCTGCCGTCCGTACCTCCTCCTCCTCCAACAGCGACGGCACGGATGAGGACAGTAGGCTGCCTTACAGGTAGGAGCTCTCTGTGTGGTGGTTCTGTTCGGTTCTGTGACCGGGTCTGAGCGTGGATCTGTTGTGTGTCAGCATCGACGCCTACAGGTCCGTCCGGGTGAAGGAGGCCGACCGACCCAGTGTGAAGCAGGTCATTGTGAGGAAAGAAGACGTTTCTCAGAGAGCAGAGGAGCCAAGAGGAGCTTCTGCCTTCAGCATCAAACAGAGGATGAAGGTCTGTCAGATCAGAGTTAAGGTTGGTTTATGCGTGACGCGTCCGCGAGGTTCGCTCGGCTCCGCGCGGCGAAATTGCATCAATTTAACATCCACGCCCCTCCACCGCGCCTCCGCACGGCCCAAAATTTCCGCAACGCGCACCTAGGAAATTTTCTAACCACGCGGACAGACGGAAGCGGAAAAACATGACGGACTGGCAAGAACTAGTATGGCAGAGGTTCGTAAATACAGACATTTGTATGATTCAGCTCTCAGAGATCACCGTGATCAACATGTTGTTCATAATTCTTGGAGAGAAATAGCTCGCACTGTCGGAAAAGACGAGGACGCTGTTAAAAAATGCTGGAATGCCATGTTGTAAACAGTAATTTCTACTTCCACTATGGTGTAGTGTTGGATGCATGTCGTAGAGCTCCATGCTGCCCCCTGCAGTTTGGGAGAATATTGGCTCACCGCAGAGACAAGCAGCATGAACCATAAACGCTGGAAGTTGTGAAGCGCGTTCCAGCCGCGAGCCGCATCACCGCGCGGAAAGTAAATGTGTCAAGCATAAATCAAGCCTAAGGTCTCCAGTTAGGACTGAGGAGCTTTGGGGTTTGGAGAATCTAAACCAGCTCCTCACTGGGCTTCGGCTCTGCCAGAGATTTTGGTACAGGTTCCACCTCTGGTTGGGTCTCAGCGCTGAACCTGCATCTCACTGATGAGCTGTTATAAACATGCTGAATAGTCTGTTTATCCTCCCATGTTCATGTTGCCACGATGTTCCCAGTTTAACAATAGCTCCGTTTTTAGATTCTGGCCAATGAGATTAACCTGCAGCAGACCGTCATCCATCAGGCCAGCCAGGCCCTCAACTGCTGCACGGATGAAGAGCACGGGAAAGGCTCGCAGGTGGAGGCGGAGGCCGAGAGGCTGCTGCTGGTGGCCAGTGAGTCCAAACTCTCCTAACAGGCACACGGGTTGATTAGTGGAACGTTAAGGAAAAGCATCAACATGAGCTGCATTTGACATCATGTGTAAACATCTAGCCAGCAGGAACTGAACTCTGACCTGCAATGTTCTTTGCTCCTCAGCGGAGAAGAGAGAAGCCTTGAGTGCTGAGCTGGACCGTCTGAGAGCAAACCCAGCAGCTCAGAGAAGACCTCCTCCAGCAGCTACAGAACCTGCTGCTGTGTCTGCATCCAAAGGCTCCATCAGCCTGCAGGACCTCCGCCTGCCGTTGAAGGCAGACTTTGTCTGTTCCACGGCCAACAAACCAGGTAGAGCCTCGGTGCAGAACGTGCTGGTGGTGGGGGGTGTCTCTCTGCTGCTAGGACCTGGTGAGCATCAGAGAGGGAGCAGCTCCACAGAGGCCTAGCCTAGCTTCAGGGTTCCACCAGATGTCTACCTTTGACGTAGTTGATCGCAGCATCCTGAAGATCTAGTCTGGTCTGGCTCCAGAAGGATTCACATTTCTGACAGAACGAGAACAGATTAGGTCCTCCGTTGAGGAGCTGACCTGTAGGGAACCACAGGGTTCTGTTCTGGGAGCTGTACTTTTCACTGAGACGTTCCCTGGTGTGTTTTATCATCTGCAGGACTCCAGATTGAGACAATATTGGTCACAAATGCGATCAAATTTCTCAACGGTGCACCTGAACAAAATGCTGGGTGCACTGATGCGACTGGTCGCTCTTGGAAAAAAAAGTCTGAGGCTGAAAATCTCCTCGTGGTTCAACACCAGACACACGTCAGACCCTTAAGCTTGGTTTATGCTTGACGCATTCACTTTCCGCTTGGTGATGCGGCTCGCGGATGGAACGCGCTTCACAACTCGCAGCGTTTATGGTTCGTGCGGCTCGTCTCTGCGGTGAGCCAATATTCTCCCAAACTGTAGGGGGCAGCATGGAGCTCTACGACATGCATCCAACACTACACCATAGTAGAAGTAGAAATTACTGTTTACAACATGGCATTCCAGCATTTTCAACAGCGTCCTCGTCTTTTCCGACAGTGCGAGCTATTTCTCTCCAAGAATTATTAACAACATGTTGATCTCGGTGATCTCTGAGAGCTGAATCATACAAATGTCTGTATTTACGAACCTCTGCCGTGCCGGTCCGCCATGTTTTTCCGCGTCCGACCGTCCGCGTGGTTAGAAATTTTCCGAGGTGCGCGTTGCGGAAATCTTGGGCCGTGCGGAGACGCGGTGGAGGGGCGTGGTTGTTAAAATGACGCAACTTTTCCGCGCGGAGCCGTGCGGACCTCGCGGACGCGTCACGCATAAACCAACCTTAAAAGGGGTCTAAATGTTTATTAGAGGAACAGATTTTTTCCAACTCTGTTGCCTAAATGAGCAGTGGTTCTAATGAAATGAGCCTTCTAAGTTGAACGTGATGCAGTGTTGTGTGCACCTGAGAAAGCACATTAGAGCCCGGCCCTGGCGGTCCTACAGCGGTCTGTTAGTTTATATTTTCATGGTGAAGCTCGTTGGACCCTCTTCCCTGGTCTCCTGTTGGGCTGATGTTCCTGAGTTTCACCAGAACGTCTCTGATCGTTTCAGAGTCCACCAAACACTCGTTCTTCATCCTGATCCGAGCTGGACCCGAGAACCTGGTGGCCACTCCGTTGGCTAGCACGCACCGCGGCCTGAATGGAGACACGCTCGCGTTCCCCACCAGCTTCAGCCTGTGAGTCACCATACCTGCTGGCGCGCGCGCACACACACACACACACACACCTTTGATGTGTCTCAGCGACTGTGACCTGGTCAGCTAATTCTGATGAGACCGTTTTGTGTTTCAGCTCTGATGTCTCCAGTGACTTTAAGATCCAGTTAGAAGTTTACGCTTTGGTGAGTCTCGCTGACAGCAGGAACACACCTGAACACTCATGAAGGACCTGCTGCTTCAAACTTATCATAAATATCTCCTGAACCCGATGAAACTCGACAGTAATGGTTGGTTTAATAATGTAATGGCGCATCTGCAACCATCAACCCACACTAGTAACCAGACCGCTCGTCTTCTGCTGTTGGAAGAGGGTCCACTCCCCCACCCCATCCACGTGTTAGCCCTGGTGGTGCTTACCTGTCTCACCTGAATTATCGCAGCAACAGCAGATTTTAAAAGAGGAGTAGAAGTAATTTCTGCGCCCCCTTGTGGACACATTGTACAGCTGCTACTGCAGCACTCTGCTGTCGCCCTCAAACCCGGTGTTTCCTTGTGACGTTTTCAGTGTTTGTGACGGAGTGATCCAACCCACAGGTTCAGAAACGCGAGAGCTGCAGCGACAAGAAGAAGAAACCCAGCAAGTCCAAGGTACCATCTGTGTGTGTTTACTTGTTAGGAGGCTGTGAGATCATCAGAATGACTAAAGTGTGTGTGTGCGTGCGCGCGCGTGTGTGTGTCCAGACAATCTGGAGGCAGGTTTATGAGGCCTGTATGTCGGTATGAGCGGTTGTTTCTGTTCCACGGTTGTTGGTGGGGGTGCAGTGGGGTTTTTACCCAGCAACCAGAGGCTGATGAGACAGGTGTGATGAGGTTCTTCCTGTTGATTCCAGGTTCCTTACATCAGCGCTGCTTAGGACAAGGATGGCATGTTTCTGTTCATTTCAGATGTTAGTTTAACTGAAGCTTCTAACAAATCAGTCGCACAAAGAAACCAGAGACAGGCACCAGTCTACCCCCCAAAACACCCTGGAGTCTGGTTCCAGCACAAGTTGTATGCCCCGCCCCTTTCCATTTATAACGAAAGCACGTTTTTCTGATTGAGAACCATCCACCTGCTGCTGAACACTCGTGTTTCTACCAGCTGTCGTTTGTAAATGATGCAGAACTCAGGGGAATATATAAGTTCATTTAACCCATCATAGCTTTGAATAATGTTTTTAAAGGAGGTGTTATATTCGTATATGTCCTCTTTGTATCTTCATCGGTGACCCTCGTGGTGTGTGAGGATCCACACGTCTAACCATGTAGCTTAGATTCACCATGTCACCGGCTCCGCCGCCGGTTTTCCTTTAAGATGTTCTTTCACCGGGGTCAGGCTTTGCTTAAAGTTCTGAATATCTTCCATCAAGCGTAGACCCTGTTTATTTTCTCTTAAGCAAGCTTTATGAAGTGGTCTAATTTAATCTGACTTGTGTTATTGAGTTGGTTTACATGCTGTAAGAGAAAACTTACTAAATACAGTCAGTCTTTAGAAATGAGCTAAGGCTTCCAAACCAAAGCTCTGCGTGTAAACAACATCCCAGTTTCGCTTGGCCACTCCCCCTTCAGGAAGTGACGAGACCATGGAAGCAGGCTTCTGATTAAATCGTCTTCATCAGACTCGGCGTGAATCTGACTCGACATCACACAGGTAGCTTATAAAGCTAGAATAGCCACAGCAGTAACGGGCTAGCCACTCTCCACTTTAGCATCAGCAGGTTTAGCATTGGCCTGAACAGTTTAGGTTTGGCCAATCACAGCACTTTATGTCTGGGTGGGCTTGGCGCCTGAGCTGTCGCTGAGGAAAAACAATGAAGATTGAACTGCACTGTCCGTAGGGTTGGGCATCGTTTGATTTTGAACGATTCCGATTCCAATTCCTCGTTTCTATTCCGATTCCCGATTCTTTCAAGACATGACCTGTTTTACCTGAGCCAGCTAACCACAGGTCCTACTTGATGAAATAATCTCAACTTCAACATGAATTTTAATTCTATGAACAATAACATCACCTTCATTTAGACAAAAACATGTTTTGGAGACAAAAAGAAGACGACTTGCAGCACAACCAGTGTGTTTGTTTCTGACCACAACCAAAGTGTGGAAGAAGCCTCTGGGATGAGAGTCTAAATGTCTCCAACATATCCAGAAACGTGTAGCTGTTTTCAGCTAAAACTCTCACGATGATCATGTCCAGGATGACCGAGAGCTACACCTCCATGCTGCAGCAGCGTTCAGTCAGAACAGGAAGTGAAACCTAAACGTAGTTGCTGTCAGTAACAATCTAACAGATTTAAACATTAAAACTCAACAGAAATAGTTCAAAAGGAAATAAAAAGTGTTATTTATTATTATTTATTGTGACAGAAGCTGGTGTGGTCCACCACAGAGAAGCTTCTCTAGCATGATGACTTTAATTATTCTACAGGTTATTGTTCAGCCTTCTGACGCACACACACACACGAGTGTTGGTGAGCAGCTGCGTCTGACTGCTGACGCTCCGTGTGTGTTTTAATTTCTACTGTGAGACAAATTCAGCTCACACCGTCCAGAGTTTGTTCTTTTAAGCTTCTATTAAATCTACCGTGTTGAAGTATTTAAACAACTTTCCTCTACGCTACAGAAATTAAAGTTTACATCACGGAGTAAAAGTTCGGCAGACACGTTTGTTTATATCTGGGGGAGGGGAGGGGGGACTCGGTGCTGCACACAGACAGCTGGTGTGATCAGCTCTGAAAAGCATTGATCACAATTTGCAGATCACGTTTATTTTTCACGGAGATCGGCCGCGGATTCCTCCTCCGTCTGCATACTAGGTATGGAAACTAGGAATCAATTAAAAAAAAACACTTTTGAACGATTCCGGGAAACACTAGCAGTTGGAACCGGTTCCAATCGATGCCCAACCCTAAACTGTGTTGGGTGGGATTCCTGTTTTAGGATGTGAAGGAGCACACGTCTGGTCTCAGAGGAAAAATAAATGCTCTGTGCTTTTATCTTGGTAGGCCATCACCCCAAAGAGATTCCTCGCCATCACAGTAAGTTTTATTTTATATTCTCAGGAACCCATCGGGATGTAATGTAACCATCTTTTTTTTTTACCTTCTCCCACAGAAAAGCGCTCAGACTCCCGGTAAGTGTTCACAGCTTCAGCTGAGCCCCGTCAGCCAAGTCAGCCCCCCACTGACCGTTTCTATTTCTTCAGTAGTGGCCAGTCCTGGAGGTCCACACGCTGTTCGGACCAGTAACTTTGTTCTGGTCGGATCTCACGCGCTCACTCTGTCGTCTATTGGGAAGGGCAAGTTTCCTCTGGATAAGGTACGGTGATAGTTCTTAGCTGCTGGTGTCTTTGAGCTTTGCTCCTCCTTCCTGCTTGCTGCCGGTTGGGGGGGGGGGGTACTATCACAGGAACTTCATCTGATCACAGATCTGTCCTTTAGAACACTCTTCATCTCTAATCTGTTTATCACCTTTCGGACTCTCTGACACCAGTTTTACTAAAGCGCCCCCTCTCTGGTCACAGGTGCCCTTCCTCTGCCCCCTGGAGGGCCACATCCACCTGAAGATGCAGTGTGAAGTGGGATCGAAGGTGGAGGAGAGGGGCTTCTTGGTGAGTAGCAGAAGAAATCTGACCTGGAGCTCCTGGATGCACAGACCTGCTCAGACCTTTAGTTGCTGTTGTCACAGACGATGTTTGAAGACGTGAGTGGGTTTGGAGCGTGGCACAGAAGATGGTGTGTGCTGTCGGGCTACTGCGTCTCCTATTGGACGTACCCAGATGATGAAAAGAGGAAGGTAATTAGTCCCCAGGTTTGTGTTTTTGTTCTGAACCTCAGAACGTTGGTCTGATGTTTGGAGATGCAGACAAGTTTTACTTCTTAGAAGGCTGGTGCTGATGATGGCTCTGCTGCCTCACAGCCAGAAGGACGTCTGCAGATGTGTTGCAGGGTTTTAGTCGTCACCTTTTTCACACCTTCCAAGTTTGCAGGTCTCAGGTTCAAATCCCGGCTGTAGCCTTTAGTGTGGGGTCAGCACAAATCTAGACCTTTCAGGCCCAACTTCCTGTTCTTCTGGACTGGAATGACTCTCTGCTCATCAGAGGAGCCCTTTGGTCACATCTCCAGTAAGCAGGTCCTGATGACATATCCGTTTTCTACCAGAACCCCATTGGTCGGCTCAGCCTAACCAACTGCACCAGTAAGAAGGTGGAACCAGCCAACAGGGAGTTCTGTGCCAGACCGAACACTTTCGAACTCATCACGGTCCGACCCCAGCAGAAGGACGACAGAGAGACTCTAGTCAGTCAGTGTCTGAACACCATGTGTGTCACCAAGTAGGTTCCTCCCAGTTCTGCTCACCCAGCCGCCGTTTGGGTCGGTGGTTCTGTGAATAACGTCCACTTGTTCTGCGTACAGGAACTGGCTGAGCGCTGACACCAAGGAGGAGAGGAATCTGTGGATGAGGAAGCTGAACCAGATCCTGGTGGACCTGCGGATGTGGCAGCCCGACGCGTGCTACCAGCCGCTCTGATCACGCCCAGACCTTTGGGTCGGGTCGTTAGTGACCCGCAGCTACCGAGTGCAATAGTCAGACACGTCCCTCTGCTGGATGTTTGTTAGATCAGAGGAGAACTAAGCCATGAATCTGAGACATTTCACGGCAGCATTTTGTTTGCTTCATATATTTTCAACATTTTGAGTTTTGTTATACAAAAACGTCACAGCGGTGAGGTTTATCACTTTAATGACGGGTGGAGCGTCGCTCTTCCTAATCCAGTGTAAGTGTTGAGATTCAGGTTGTCTACTAAAAATTTATCACATTTTACCCTGCATGCTGCTGTCGTAATGCTTTCTGTACTTTTCTACCTTGAGGCACAAGTCTTTCACATTCAGACATCTGAGGCCGATTATACTCCAGACTTTATTTTATTATTGTCCTGCGTTTTTGTTTGAATGTGAGTGGGGAGGGGAGTCTGTTAAATGCTCTCAAATCCGACCAACGCTAAACAAAATCCTCTGATTCTATTTATTTCCTTCAACATTAGTTGGAACACAGCTAGATCCGCTTGTTTGGTGAAGCCGCGGACAGGTGAATGAGCGAGACCTTCAAAATAAAAGCCTTAGGTTTGTTGTCCTGGTTGAGGTTGGAGTATGGAACAGACTGATTTGGATTATGATTTGCTAAAATAAAATGGTGCTTTTTCCACCATTTTGAGAATGATAACAAGTTTAAAGAACAGTGTTTCTGCTGTTTTTATTATATGCTGTTTTTGTTGGGTCAGCAGCTATCCTAGTGGATCATCTGGTACAGATGTCCAAACCCTGGACTCATGCACTAATGTCCTGTATATTTTAGATCAGGAATAGTGAGCTTAAATAAACATTTCCTTTATTTTGAAGTGTGTTTCTGTGTGAACAAATATGAATGAATCCATTCTTACTCATTAGCTTCCTGAACAGCCTCTGTTCAGAGAAACAGAGTTTAGGTCCCTGAAGGGTGGCTTACGCTTGACGCGTCCGTGAGGTCTGCGCGGGGAAATTGCGTCATTTTAACAACCACGCCCCTCCACCGCGCCTCCGCACGGCCCAAAATTTCCGCACCGTGCACCTAGGAAAATTTCTAACCACGTGGACGGTCGGATGCGAAAAAACATGGTGGACCAGCAAGAACTAGTATGGCAGAGATTCGTAAATACAGATTCCACAAAAGGGAAGACAGGTGGAGCTGAGGGTGGGGCTGTAAGGCTGGGATCAACTGATGACACCCGGTCGAACTAGCTACAAGCTAACCCAAAGCTAACACGGAGGTGGGAGCTAAGCTAATGGAGGTAGAAACTTAGCTACAACCAGAGTTAACTGTGCACAACACCAGAGCAGTGTCCAGTTCAGATGGCAATCATTTCTTGAGCGATTTAGCTACATCTGCGATGTGCGTAGAATAAAATGTCAGTTCGTCTGCATGCGTCGGGGTAATTCTTTCTATTCTTTCTCCGTCCAAATAAACGGTCAAATACGGGAACTGTCCGATCAACACAAGCCCTGCTTTTAACTGTTCTGTTTTCTTGTGAAAATTGTTACAAATTAAACTTGATTAACACCAGAGCCAGGCGCACTGCGCCGTTATCTCCGTCGCTGTAAATGAGGGAAAAACAAATTGATCGGATCCTTTTCTGACCTTCCCCACCTACAAAGTTTAATTACAACAATCAAATGTGACAGAGCCTGGATTTGTATTCTGAACGGTCTAAACATGTTTTTTTAAAAAAACGTGTGACAAAAGTGGCACCTGCTCGGTAAAACCACCAACAGGGTGAAAAATATCAAAATATCGTAGGCAGAGACGGGCTACAACTTCTGGATCCATTTTATATAAATCGTTTTATTGATTATCGTCTTATGAAAGATAACTTTGACGTACACGAGCGACCGGTACCGGCTGCTGTCACCTGTTGTGAGCAGCGCTCTGCTTTCTGAGGGTAGGCCCCGCCCACAACGCCCCGGCTGCTGTGGCTCCCAGTGTTTTCTTTACTGTGGGAAACGGGTAATAATGGCTCTTTGATGGGAACAGGTTGCCGACCCCTGGTTTAAGTGTTTCAATTTTTTTTATGAATTCGATTAAAAATAAAGGCGCCCGGCCCGTGTCCGAGGTAATTACACAGTCGTTGGCCCGACCCGAGGGCCTAGGGCTTCGGTGCAGGGCTCTAGTCTGTACTCTGCGAGTGCCAGGAAGAAAAAAAAATTACATCTGATCCTTCTGCCTACTACTAATCATATGCAGTAGAGCTTATTTTTTAAATGAAATCAAGACACCGCTCTCCTATATATTCCTTCTTTTTAAGGTTTTTATACATTTGTTTTGCCATTCTAGTTGTTTTTGCTGTTAATCTGCCATTAGTCTTGCAATATAATTTCCTGTGGTATCTACATAATGAATAAAGGTGACAAAAAAAAGTTTACCTGAAAACGTCTCTGCGACATGTCACAAACATTTAGTTGGTATGTTGTCACAACGTTACAATAGCAATGTTGTCACAATCAGGGCCGGAGGACACATTTTCAGCCCTGGAGTTTCAGACCCCAGACCGGCCCACTTAACGAATTATTATTAAAATCATGTTAGAACTTTATATGTATAGTCTAAAAAAGCACACTACTCGGTAAAGCCTTGTAATTGTAAAGCAAGAAAGAGTTGCTTTACAATGTAGGTTTATTTGAACATCAGTGCACATCTCCAACATTGTTCTTTACAACACATTCTCTAACAATATAACAATCTACCTTCTGTTCAAACAGCTGTTCTGAGATTTTCAAACCTTTAAAATGAAATGACTCAGCACTCCCTTTCACACTTTTTCCAGTTTCCCTAGACTCACCTGCACACAATTAAAATAATCATCTGTAAAGCTTTAGCACATTTAATATGGAAAACACATTTTTTGTAGCCATTTAAAATATTTTCTATGGCAAAATATGCAGGCTTATTTAATTTTACTTTCATTCTAATAGCGATCTGTTGTGGGCTTTGTGCATTTACTAACAGAAATACATCAGGTCACTACTATTATTTGGACATTAAAATTATTATAATGAAACTGATGTTTGCTTGTTTGCACATGAGTTGGCTCACCTAGTCCTTCTATCCCAACAGGAGCAATACCCTCACTGCTGGCTCCTGGCTCTTCTTCTGACACTACATTGTGTGAAAATTGTCACAATTCAGCATTCATTTTCCTTTTTTACACGCTTTCTGATCAATGCTGAATCATCTAGGATTTTAGAACACTTTCATATAGAGCCAGGATAGTTTTCATCATATAAATTTTAATAATATTCAGTTCACTGACTCAATAAGTAATCCTACCTGTACATGTCCGCTCTGGAATTGTGGGTTTCTGCCTGGTGCTTATTAGGCCTACTGGATCTTGTGTTTGACTCTGACAAGACAGTTTGGTGGCATCAGTCACATCATACTGTAAATTATATTACATAACGTTATGTCATGATGCCATATAATTCATTATTGATGCTTAATTAACTTGAATGGTGATTTGCAGCCAGTAAAGTTTAACATCTTGACTTGCCTTACCCGTTTTATCTTCATTTGAAGTTAAAGACTGCGAGCTTGTTTGAGAAAAAAAGGTGCTCATTTTTGCACATTTAGCTGCATCCAGGGCCAGATTAAGACTTCGTTGTACCCTGGGCAACAATATTCAAGGGCCCCATCATCACGACCCAAGGATCACCATAATATGGTCACATACAGAATATTTTACTGTAATATGCAGTAAATATACTGAATGCTTGAATGCCTGACATCACGTAACCCGCCCAGAGTAACCTTTGACCCACCTCGTGTGGACTGACCAATGAGGAGAGGGTCTTAACTTGAGGCCCTCTCTTCATTGGTCAGTCTGCATGAGACTGACTCTCAACTGACGTTTAGTCATAGGCAGCGAAGCGTCTCTGTGCAATGCAAAAGCCCGGGTGGACAGTTTGTTTAGTACAGGGTGATCATATTTCCATTTCCAAACAAGAGGACAGGTGATCTGTGCCTATGACGTCACACTATGGCAACGCCACACAAACCACGCTGGGATCCATTTTTTTGTAAGAACTAAATTAATATCAGATTCTGCCAATAAAAGGGCTCTAAAACAATTCATATGTAAATATTTAGCATATGTATTGCAAAATCTCATTTTTCTGCTTTAGTGCTGCAACAAGGTTTTAATAATAATAAATTATTATACCTTTTGTTTTACTTCAGCATTGGTAAGCTTCCTGTGCACAGATTATTAAGGGTGCTTGTTTCAGCTGTGAGATTAGACGATAGGATCAATGATAAATTAAGTTGTCACACACTCCATGGAAACTTTCAGAGAATCCACAAATAGTGGCTTTCAAATGGTTTTGTTACTTTTTGCAAGTTTAGAAAAGCAGCAGATGAGACAGCATGTCTGATAATTTAGTTTTTCATCTGATAATATTAGAACATGTCAGTAATGTCTGAGGGGCTTTTATAAACACTGTATAACTAACACTACTGGACAGGGTAACAATTACACAGAGGCTTCTGGGGAGCCCAGTTATGGGGTGGGTGGGTGGGTGGGGGGGGGTCATTTTGCCTTGGCCCCCAAAATGTCTTGAAACGGCCCTGGGTGTTTGACTGAGTTTTGAAGGTGATTTGAATTGTATCAGATGTATAAATATGACATGTGTATAACTTATTGTTTTATACAGGTAAAAACTTGTAGTGGAGATAAATCTACCTACATTTTACTTTTCCACACTTAGTTTTGTTTTCTTGTTTTTATTGAACTATTTCCTGTCCTGTCTGTCTCTCATCTTCCTGCGTCTCCTCTAAACTCTCCAGAAAAAACTGCTGCCAGGATTCTTACTTTTTCACCTCATCAGTTACTTTTGAGCAGATCAAATGGATCTCCTGACCGCAAAGCGGAGAGCGCCTTTCGATGCTGCGTCAGTGAGGTGAAATCACCGCAGCACCGCGCAGCACAGGTGATGAACTGCGCAGCAGCAGAGCGCTTCAGGCACAAATAAGACAGAAAATAGAGAATATGTGCGGACATGAACGATCGTGTGCTAATTATGGTTTTTTGGTTGCGCCACTTTGAGAATGGACCGTGCGCTGGACGCAGCTGCCTGGAGCGCTGCGCAAGAACGCGCTGTGCCGCTCTCTGTGCTCTCTGCTCAGAAGAGTCCATAAATGATGTAATATAGATAGAAAACTTGTTTCCGGCTCCCCTGGATGTGTAAGATATACAGCTCCCCCATAATTCGATCCCTGCTCCTGGATGAAAAGCCGGACATTTTCATCAATACGACCGCGGACCCCCAGTCCGGACGCCCGGACAGAGAGTGAAAAGTGGACATGTCCGGGGAAAACCGGACATACGGTCACCCTAGTTTAATATAATGCGGGAGATTACAGACATGCCTACAGTATTTTGCTCGTGCGCTTGCTGCCCTGGGCCCCTTAGAGTTTGTGGGCCCTGGTCAATTGCCCAGTTGCCCATATGGTTAATCCGGCCTTGGCTGCATCTGTTTCCAACGCTTTCCTCTTTTTAATTCTTGCCTTCTCCGCGCCACCCTTGCTCTTTCTACTTTCCATCTTTCCGTCAACTGCGTGGTCACGTGGTGCGCACAGGCGCATACGGGGGGAAAAAACGAGCTGCAGCCTGCAGGTAGAGCCAGCCAGAGACAGCCGGGAGGAGCGTATGTGATCAGCCCGGCGGCCTCAGTGCCATGACTGAACACCGGCACCAAAAAATAAAAATAAAATGATAAAAAACAAAAACGAGAGCACCGGCCCCATGCGGCCCAAACATCGCGCGGCCCACCGGGAATTCTCCAGACCCTCCCGATTAGCCACTCAGGGCCTGGTCACAATATCACAGTAAAGTTGTGGATATGTCGCGATGGCGTTCCAGCAATGCCCTGTGTGACGTTCTGACAACGTCGTAGCATTCACTTTGGAAGTCGCTACTACGTAACATACGACGTTCCTGCAACATCACAAGGTGATGCGTTACGACTACGTTGTTGCAACAGACCTGTGTTAGTAGGGCGAGACCTTGAGGCCATATCTCATGCAGACTAGTTTTGTGTCAGAGGAGAGGGGGGAAATGACTTGTGGTGGAAAACAGTCATTTCATACCATTACAGTCGTGTGTGTGGTCCAAGATGGTGCATTTCCAACCACGAATAAAATGCTTACTGTGTATCTTTCTTTTGGGACAGCAGTAACCCAGGAGGTAGAGTGTATTGTCCAGTAATCGGAAGGTTGCAGGTTTAATCCTGGCTCTGACCAGAGAATTCTGCTGTTGTGTCCTTGGGCAAGACCCACCTTGCCTGCTGGTGGTGAGCAGAGGTGCCAGTGCTCGGCAGCCTCACCTCTGTCAGGGCAGCTGTGGCTACATTGTAACTAGATTGCTGATTGCTGCCCCTCCACCAGACCAAGAGGGTGGAGGAGTTTGGGAATGTCCTGTCTGCCCCCAGGTGGAGTGATAATGTGCAGTTTGGAGCCAAGGGACAAAGGACGCTGGTGGGCACCGTATTTGGCTATAACCTGGGCAGGGGCAAGATCTCACTTGCTCCTCTGGCCTGGAGTGAGTGAGGAATAAAGCACAGATGGACACTCGTTGGAGCAGCACAAACATTCCTGTCTGACCTGGACCCAGGACCACAGAGTGGCCAGGGGAGGTTCAAAATAGCCCCTGGGTCAACAGAGCCACAGCGATGGTGCGGGAGCACCTGGAGGAGTGTCCAGTGCTCTGGAGTACCTTGGGGGGGGGGGGGGGGGGGGGGGGAGAAGAGGTCTTTTGGGGTTTTTGTGTGTGTGTGTGTCAGTCACAGCAGGTGACATGGAGGTGGGTTGAGTTGCCACTGTCCTGTGGGGGCCCCTGCTCCACTGGTAAGCCTCGGCTCTAGACTTTTAGTTTTAGATCAGTCTTAAACTGGTTTTTATTTGCCTTAATCTTGTCTTTTTATATTGTGATTATTTTAACATGCTGGAAATGATTCAACATTTTGGGCAAAAATGCACCTACATGCCTCAGTGTAGTTTTGAAACCAATTCCTTGGGTGAAATTCCCAAGGTGGCGTTTTGTTAAAATAAACTTATTCCCTCATGTCTCCACCATGCCACACTTAGGCCACCAAAATTGATCCCATCAACACCTTGGCTGCACCTAGAAGTCCTGTCCATAATGGTTATGAACAGAATCAGTGATAAAGAGCAACCTTGGTGGAGTCCAACCCTCACCGGAAATGCAGACCAAGCGTTGACACCAGTCACATAGGGACCTACCAGCCAGTATCAGAGGGCCTGGTACCTCATAAGCTCAAAGTACCCCCCCCCCCCCCCCCCCCCCAAAGGACCTCCAGAGGGACGCTGTCTATCACCTTCTCCAAATCCACAAAACATATGTAGATTGGAATGTGTGTGTATATATATATATATATATACACTAGTCATTTAAATTTTATTGTTTAATTTCATTGTATGGTGGCTTGAAAGGCTACCCCCTGAAAAATGAAATAAATTTACACACACTCATTTATACAAGTTATGAGCAAAAAAAAAAAAAAAAAAAGGAAAGTTGATTTTGGTGCTGTTCACAGAAGCTATTTGATTGGATGGGCCCCTAACAGGTACAGCCACGTCCCTGGTACTCGGTGACGCAGTACAGCAGATGTTAATTGTAAATATATCGGGTGGATTTTGTAAAGTTTCTTCTGATGGTGATGCAACAAAACAGTATCTTGCAACAATGTTACTGCAAAATCATAAGAGAACTTCAAAATAAAATATTAGCATAAAATGTTTTACAATATTTTTGAAATTGTGTATGAGCGAATCAGCGAAAAAACATTAATAATTATGTCTGCGGGGTAATCGTAGTTTAAACCATATTTTCTAATTATTTGATAGCGTCTCAAAACGCTTACCGTTTTGTTGTGCTCTTATTTTGAAGAATACATGAGCGGTTCCGGTTCCCCTCAAGTCTGCTTTTCCCTGCGAGCTCCGTTGCATCAGTTTCATAAAGTGAGCAGCTAGCTTTGAGCTCCTGGAAACTGCTTGGTAAGGTAAAACAGGTAAGTTAAAACAAACCGGGATTTGGAGTGAACAATAAGATAATTGACGTTTCAGTGAACTGAATGGGACTAAATTCTCTGGAAGTGGGCGTATATCACGTGTAGTTACACCACAGAGTTCCATCATGAAAACCGCAAATTTCACTTTCTGTTAGATTGTAACGACATGCTCGTTTTAAATACATTATGTTCAACTGTGTATCGTTTTTTGTGGTTCAATTTAAAAGTCTGCAATTGTTTTAATCACTAAGCAGCAACGGGTAACTGATATATTCGTACTTTACTGCTCTGGCTTCGCAGAATACAATGAAGTAGAGGTTTTGAACAATGATGTGCCAGGAAACATTAAAATAGCCTCGTCTGTTTGACCTCGTGTTGATCGCTGGTGCCCGAGGGGATGTTTGCTGTTCACGTATTTAAAACCAATGCTTTAACACGTTACTGTTGTATAAGTATTTGTCAGAGAAGATAATTTATTTAATTAGTTGAGATTTCAATGGAATTTCGCATTGGAGGCAGGCGAATGATGTCAGAACCAGGGCCGGTTCTAGACAGGCATATTTGAGGGGGCAGACAGAGTATGACAGATGGTGTGTTTGTCCAAACACAATTTTTTTTTTCAGAATCCTTATTCTCAGGAATTATTTACAGAGAAAATGAGTTTTTCTGTGCAGGTTCCTTTGAAGGAGTCATCACCTGTTACTACCATGCATATCTACATAAAATAGTATTTTAGGCCATAAAAATAACTTGTATTGGAAAAATAAATTAAAAAGTGCTTTCTTGACTCTTTTTTTTGTAAAGGACACGTTTTCTCGTGAGAGCACATGTGGCATTTTCGCTGTCGGACGTGTTATTTGGAATCGTAGCCTTAAGGTTGGTTTATGCTTGACGCGTCGGCGAGGTCCGCACGGCTCCGCGAGGAGAAGTTGCATCATTTTGCCTCATTTTAACAACCACGCCCCTCCACCGCGTGTCTCTGTACGGCCCAAAGTTTCCGCAACGCGCACCTAGGAAAATTTCTAACCACGCGGACGGTCGGACGCGGAAAAACAGGACGGACCGGCAAGAACTAGTATGGCAGAGGTTCGTAAATACAGACATTTGTATGATTCAGCTCTCAGAGATCACCGTGATCAACATGTTGTTAATGATTCTTGGAGAGAAATAGCTCGCACTGTCGGAAAAGACAAGGACGCTGTTAAAAACTGCTGAAATGCCATGTTGTAAACAGTAATTTCTACTTCTACTATGGTGTAGTGTTGGATGCATGCCGTAGAGCTCCATGCTGCCCCGTTCAGTTTGGGAGAATATTAGCTCACCGCAGACAAGCCGCATGAACCATAAACGCTGCGAGTTGTGAAGCGCGTTCCAGGCGCGAGCCGCATCACCAAGCGGAAAGTGAATGCGTCAAGCATAAAACAAGCTTTAGAGGGCCATTCCCATCTGTACCTGGTCGGCCCTGCCCGGATAGCTCCAGTCGGCCCCAACCTGGCCTGGTTGATTCCACACATCTTTGCTTAGGAATGCAAGGAATGCAGTCAGAGACATTTTCAGCTTCTAGGTAATCAGCATTATAATGAATGATAATGAATTGAGAATGCCTTAAGCCCATGTGGGCTGATTCTACCCACCAATCAGAGGCTTGCTCTAATGGAAGGTGTGAATTTAAGTGGGTGTGTTGGCCCTGGTCAGCCTGAAGCAGACCACCTCAGAAAGGGCTGAAAAACAGTCTCGTTGCACCCTGAAAAAAGGCAGGCCACCAAGATATGTAAGCAAGCTATGCTATCCGGGCTGGGCCGACCAGGTACAGATGGGAATGGCCCATTGGCTAGAAGGGCTCTACTACGATTGACTATTTGATTTAGCAGCAAACCGGCATCTTCCCTTGCTAAGTGCAGACTGTTCTCTTGCCACCTCCACCAACAGCTGTTTTGGGGAGTTTTGTAAAGAACTTGGTGCAGACTTGAATCGGCATCGGCCTTTAAACAAATCATATTGGTCAGCCTCTAGCCAGAACTCGTTTTGGAGTGAGCGTACTCGTGGGGTGCACGTGGGCTGGTTGAAGAAGCCAAGAGAAAACAAAAATGATCCAATGTTAAATATTGACTTTGCAGGGAGTGAACAATCATTAGGAAGCCCCTTATGTACACCTTTTCAGCGCTTTGGGCTTCCTGACAGGGTTGCGGAAGGCGCTTTATAAATAAAGCTTTGATTGATTGATTGATTTTCAAATGGAAAAGTGAAAATTTTAAGTGATGACTCCTTTAAAAATAAGGCTGGAAAAAAGTGAGTCATCATTTTGGGTATTCTCACAAAATCAGTGATTCATCAGTCAGTGATTCATATTTTCTATATTCACCAAAAAATAAAGCCAAATGCCCTGCTCTGATGAACAATATAATGTTTTATCCAAAAACATCTGGTGATTCACACACACACACACACACACACACACACACACACACACACACACACACACACACACACACACACACACACACACACACACACACACACACACACACAAACTTTCTAGCATACATTTTTTACTTTTTTGTACAACTGTACAGAAAGACAGGCAAAAAGTTAAAAATTCATTAAAAATCTATGCTTTTGTACAGAAATCTCAAGAAGATTGTTTTAACAGAATTTGCGCTACAACTGCTAGCCTAAAAATGTATTTTCGTGAATATAACGCGCAAACCTCTTCATGGAGCTGCGATTTTCGTGACATACGCTCAAGGCTTCCCAGTTAACACAACCTAAAAATCTTAGCCTCTTACATGCAAATAATGATTTTTAGGAAATTTTTCAAATTTGAAATTTAAATGATTATAAACCACGCCCACTTTGATTGGTCATTACCATATTGATATTGTAGTCTTAAGACTCTATGACTACGTTTACATGCAGCCAATATCCGGGTTATGATCGGGTTACGCCGGGGACACGCCGCGGAAGCGCCGCGAAGCGCCGAGAAGCGAATCGCTCACGAAATTCGGCCGCTGCTCGCTGCTCCTCAGTTCAGATCAGACGCGCCCCAGTCGAGGCGCGCCTCGGCTCAGCTGTAGTTTTTCTTTTAAACACTTGGTGTCCTCCATTTCCTCTCTGCCTTTTCTCAGCTCTTTTCCTCTACGTTTGAGTGTGTGTGTGTGTATGTGTATGTGTGTGTGTGTGTGTGTGTGTGTGTGTGTGTGTGTGTGTGTGTGTGTGTGTGTGTGTGTGTGTGAACCTATGGTATGAGTTGTTTCTGCCAGTTGAATCTCTTGGAACCCGCTCCAATTCTGCAGCTGTATCCTAGCAGTTTCATCCAAAATGGGTACGTAAATAACCATGTTTTTCGGGGGGCGTACAGCTCCTTGTGTTTCTCAACTTCCATAATTAATTTAAAGTCATCCATCTTAACTGCTTGCCTCAGACTTTCTGCCTCTCTGTCCTGTTTGCTCCGGTGAAAAGACACCCAAAACCACACACCCCTTCTTGTGGTCACACATGCACACAAGTTCAATGTGTGTGTGTGTTCGTGTGGTTTTTCTGCAGTGTCTGATTACGAACACATTTGACTATTGCGGAATTTTATTTTGAAATGCTTTATTTTGTTAACTTTACCGGCCTGCCTCTTATATCTAGGTTTGACTTCCTGCCAGAATTGACGCGATTCACTCGCGGCTCGCGAAAAAAATAGAGCCGACGCTGAAATGATCGCTGCATGGCGCGGGCTGGAGCGCGAGCTCGCGCCGACGCGAGGCGATTCGCGGCGCTTCGGCGGCCCATGTGGTCTATAGAATAGCTTAACAAGGGCGCCGAATGAAGGCGGTCCCATTTTCGCGGCGCTTCCGTGGCCAGTGTGTCCCCGGCGTTAAGGTCGGCATTCGGGTTTCTGAGTTGATCAGAATAACCCGTTTAAAAGGAAAAATAGAAAGAGTTACCCCTAACTTGCATAACCCGATGTAAATGCGGACGTTGGGGTAGCGTCAGGACGTGTGGACTACGTCAGGACGTGTGGACTACGTCCAGACGCAATATGCGTCATTTCCGGTTCTTCTCGTTCCGATATCCGTGAAAACAACAACATGTTTCCCAGTTCGGAAGAGATAGCGACCGCGTTTGTTTGCGCTTCAGTTTCCTCGTCACTCCGAAAGTGTGGTGCTGTGCCGCGACTCGCCATGTTGCTCCCAACTTGTTGTTTACTTCCGGTGTTCTGGCGCATACAAGACGTCTCGCTACTCAAAAGACCAAGATTCCTTGCGAACAGAGCATGCGCAGAACACACACTTTGATGGGGATATCCCGATATGCGTTTACAAGACCAAACATTCGGGTTAGAAAAGGGTTACATATCCGGGTTTCTGGCGGTGTTTACATGGACCTGCGGAACCGGGTTATTGTGAATATTCGGGTTTCAAAAGGGTTACTGGCTGCATGTAAACGCACTGAATAATGATGACAACCACTAAGTTTCATGCAGATCCATTTAGCCAGTTCAGCAGTATAATTTCTTCCTAGTTATAGCGCCCCCTATTGTTGAATCAAGTTGAAAATCAAGATATACACTTGAATTGACCTTAGGTATGGTGGTTATGAACAGCTTCGAAAAATGTCAAAATATTTTGAAGTTATACTAAAAAAAAACTTTTTCATTCCAAAAAAAATTATTTCAAAAAATCATATAAAAAAGGCAAATTATCCAAAATCCCTTCACATCGTTTGGTCAGCCGTTCCTCCTCTCTTGTCAGGCAAATTTGTGATGTGATTGTGTTTGACGGCCGGGAGGAGTTAACGAAAGTATGTTGGACTTACTATGCAAATTTCTACTAATTTGCATAAGTTTAAAACATTTTTTTAAATACTTGATGGATATAACTGATTTTGACGTCACAGGGTTATTGATGTAACAGTGTAGGTGTTTGTTTAAACACATTTTAGAGTGGTGAAGAATGACCTCTTTGATCACCCTCCTGTGAGACAAGATGAAGGTTCAACAATCTGTTGATTAGGTTACCCCGGTCAGCTGGTTCTGACTAATTGTGTGTGGGGGTTTATCTGTAACTTCTGGGTGTGCCTTCCTAAATAAAAGGAGCTCCAAGGCTTTGCCTTGAGTGTGAGAGCAAACTGACCTCTGTCTCTGATGTGTATTTGATTTCTCTCACCCTTTGCAAAGTATTTGTTGTTGTTTGCTTTTGGCAGGATTACAATTTACCAAATTATCAATCTAATCCCTCTGTGTGTGCTCTGAACTTTCTTTGAGGTAATATGGGAGTAATATAAAAATTACCCAACAATACTCATCTAAATTTGACTGACTCAATGAACATGCAGGATGAGATCATTTGTTTTTGTTTTTACGAAAGAAATGGGGAGAAACATGCCATAAACATTTTTGGGGTACAACAGCGCCACCTATTGGACAAATTCAAATTTTTTTTCTGTGATTTTAGATGTCACTATGACTGATATGAATTGTAACTTTCTGTATAGAATATGTATTTTTCATGAGTAAAAGGGCGAAATTTTTTAAAGGCTATAAGCCACGCCCACTTTTTAATCATTTTCGAAATATAGCTTAAGGGTCCAATGATAATAATAATAATAATGCATTGAACTTATATAGCACTTTTCTAGACACCCAAAGACGCTTTCCACACACTCTCACGGTCACACACTGCTAGTGATGGTAAGCTACTTGTAGCCACAGCCGCCCTGGGAAGGTCTGACAGAGGCGAGGCTGCCATTTGGCGCCGTCGGCCCCTCTGACCATCACTAACACAGGCAAGTTGGGTGAAGTGTCTTGCCCAAGGACCCAACAGCAGGATACCCCTGGCGGGAGCTGGAATCAAACCCATGACCCTTCGATCACGAGGCAACCCGCTCTACCACCTGAGCTACTGCTGCCCCCATATAAACATATCTGCCAAGTTCTGTGGAAATCCATTGAGCCGTTTTGCTGAAACAAACTTTTTGACTCTTTAGCACCCTCTATTGGTGAATCCAAACAAAATTTGGTAGGTAGGGCTTACCGCTCACACTTTGTAAGGGTCTAGAGTCTCATCATTTTATCTTGAAAATTGGTGAAGATATCATCAATGAGGACATGTGCTAGCTAGCGCACTGAATTTGACATAGGGTCATTAGCCCAATTTTCAATAATTTGCATTTTTCTTCGTCACAACAACTTAACTTAATCCATAGATCATATGTACAAAGTTTGAAGTTGATTCGACGAAAAATGACGAATAGGTGATTAAAACTAAGTTTTGCGTTTTTTGCGAGTTAGGCAGAAATGGGCGTGGCCAATACAAAAAGATGCAGAATCATCCAAGGATCATGTACATATAAAGTTTATGACTGTACGACCTACGATTTGGGAGCTAGTAGCTGAAACACCTTCACCTCCACAATAGCGCCACCTAGGTGACTCGGGGTCCAAATTTTCGAATCTGAGTAGCGGTCAGGATTTTCTATCAGACTGCCATGTCAGATTTTTCCTGGCAATTTCAGGCTCTTGCGCCCATACAGTATTAGCGGAGAAGAATAATAATGAAAAATCCGTAGAAAAACAATAGGGTTCCAATGCCCGTTGGGCTTGGAACCCTAATGACGACTTTAGACATCATTGGCAGTGAACGGTTGGATTTAAAATGATGACTTTAGTCGTCAGTGGCAGTGAATGAGTTATACAATGAGCTCTGCTCTCTCCTGGATGCTAATCCAACAACAACCTTCCCCCAGTCACGAGCCAAGATGGGTGAGTCCATAAATGCTAATTTTCTTTAGGTGTGTTTTGAAACTTCAGGGTAAATCCTGGGACGGGGAAATTGACGGGGATGTATGATGTTCCGGTCCTCTCAGCTGTTGTCTCCATTCAAATTCAGCCCTTTCAGGACAGCACAGATGCCAGCATATCACGACTGCTTTGGCAGTGAGTGATGTCTCTGATTAGCGCCAAAAAGCACCCAAAGTAACATTAATAAAATTAAAAGCATTAATTCTGTTAAAGTATATTATAATTCAGGATTTCCCCCAGCGCTCTATAAGCCTGGCGGCCAGCCAGGCTTTGCTTGCCTACCCGCCAGGTTGAGCGTCATGCCCTGCCCCCCTCCCCGACCCTACGGTGTCCGCTGACACGAACGGCGCAACAAAACTAGAGCCCTCAATCAGCTGATACTGGTGAGAAACAGCAGTATCACTTGTAGATGTCCTTCCCCCTGCTCTCACGGAGGAGAGCTGCGGGATGGTGCGCACTACCCCACCCCCCACACCGCCGACGGCCGAAGGCTTAACTCATTTTCTTAGTGTCCCTGTAATTTTATTCATTCAGAGGACAAGAGCAGCTGTGTGATGGAAAATGTGGCGTTCAATGACTAGAGGAACATCTGTTTTCTTCAGTGCTCTGTGAGACAGCAAAGCCCCAAAAAATAAGTCTGTGGGGGAATATCTCCGTGTTTTCCATTGTTGGGAGTTTAGTAACGCGATGTGAGTGAATTCCGCCGTATTTTCCAGTGTCAGAGTTTGATTTTAGGCGTGATTGGTACCTTCTCTCTTTTTCTTCTATTCTGCTTCACCCACAACCCTTCTAGTTTTACTACTGCTGGTTGTTTGGATGTCTGCTGATATCATTTCCTACTGAGTTACAACCAATCAGCATGAGCTAACCAAAGGTTCCATTCAGCTACTCCACCGGGCCATTCCGAGTACCTACCCCTGATCAGGTACCGTATTTTCACGACCATAAGGCGCACCTAAAAGTCTTAAATTTTCTCCAAAATGTACGCCGCGCCCTATGGTGCGGTGCGCCTATTGTGTTGTTGTGAGACACGAACGTAGTAGAAGACAAGGGGCATGGCGTGGACGTGAGCGAAGACAGACATGTGGATCTGCCACATCGTCATCAACATCCTCGCTGTTTGCCTCAGACTCCGGCTGTGAGTCTCCGTCCACTTCCTCTGCTTCTAGTTCAAAAAACAGCCGTACTATCTGAACTGCCTGGTGGACATTTATCCTTCTCATCATCCTTTATATAAGCTTAATAAAGCCTACTAAACTGCAGAGACAATATATCTGTCCGGATCGCTCCAAAATATGAAGTTTACCATCATTATCTGTCTAATTGTTTGTTGTTACTCCGTTTGTGCCACTCCTTTCCCCGCGAAGCGACTCCTTTTTGCGCACATCTCGTTACTCGTGCAGCCTTCCTTTCTCTCTCTCAGCTACATAATGATACGTTTTATCAATTGAATATGTGAAACTTCCACCAACAGCAAAAGGATCTCATGTTTTTGTGGGTTTTTTATGTTCACAAGCACATTCCCTCACGGATTACTAAACTGCTGTTTTAACAAGTTATCAGATTGTCTAAAAATAGGTTGTTTATTAGTTTAGTATAACTCCGCTTTTACGTTGCCTATTAACAACATTTAAAAACTGGGGTATAGTTTATAATCTCCTTTTTAAAGCTGAACTGAAACCGAAACTCAGGGAGGCGGAGTCTTGCTGCTACAGCGTCCGAAATCAGACCTGTTCAAAAGACGCGGATACGCGTCCATGGACCCCAGAGGGTTAATAAAACACAATTCAAATCACACTATTTTCTTAGGCCTATTAATAACACACATGATTTTGTTCATGTGGAAAGTTTATGTGGTTAAATCCACCAACTACCGGTAAACACATTCTGAAATTCAACACAGCGCATCAGCGCTTGAAGCGGCGCTGCGAGCAGCTGTGGTCCAAAAAGTACCAGAACCGCTCACGGTGCATGCACAATCATGCATCAACACTGCTCGCCCGCTGTTTCCCTAATAACACACGCTGTTCGTTTTTATTTCTACACGTTTTTTTACTCACAAAGATTGTCAAGAAAGCGTGTTTGTCGTGTTCATGTCAAATTAAACTGATCACAAAACACAGATTTGCTTTCTTTATTTCGTTTTCCTCATCCAACCCCCATAAATCCCTGTGTGTCCTCCTGCAGCACTCCCGGTGTACGCCCGGCTTTAGTAGGAGGGAGACCCGCGATTATCGCTTTGTCGCGCGTGTCTCATTGAAAATGAATGGAGGAGAGGCGAAGTTGCCTCCCGTGTGTCGAGCCCATTAGAAGAGCACGAGCCGTCAGCGCACGCAATGAGGAAGTGCACGTGCGCTCTAAACCAGGTCTGAACCAGAGCTAGACCAGTAAAGTGAAACATGCTTTTGGCTGTTTATAATTTTCACAATGTCTGGTTTGCACTGATACGTTCCGAGTCCCGAGCCCGCACAGATGTTTTACCGTGCCCGCGCCTTTTGTATGTGTTAAATACCCAAAAGACGCCCGTAACTGAAGCTGCGCCCTATAACACGGTGCGCCCTATGGTCGTGAAAATACGGTACTCAGAAAGTTTGTGAAAACAGCTTTTAGGCGGGCCCGGGCAAGTGGCCATGTCGGGAAGTTCCTGTAAATTTACCCCGAAGTTCCGATAATGGAAATGTACCTAATGTGACATAGCTCTGACTGTTTTCTAATCTGAGCATTCTCTGTTTGTTTTCTATCAGCGGCTAATGCAGGAAATTGGTGTAGAAGACCATTTTCACATTTAGCCTGCATGTTAAACTCAGAACGACCGACCATATTTCATAAATAGCAAGTATAAAATGGTTTCTCGGTGGACCTGCTCTGGCTTTAGTGTCCAGGTTTGATAGCAGATGGTGCAAATATGAGTCCTTCAGTCCCCAAACTCTTTATAGACACATGAAAACATCAGCAAACAAAACAAAACAATGGCCTCATAGTTCCATGCTACACAGCTCTAGATCACCCAATCCAATCTGCACAGAATTCAGAGGTGTTCTGGTAGGTTCTCTTTGACCTGGGTTATTCTATCAGAGGGTCGGTATGGGATGCTCCACCTACCTGTCAGATCTCCAAACCTCTAAAGCTTACCGGGATTCAACCTGAAATATTGTTTTATTTCTCTGTGGTGGGTTTCATCCTTTGACGCTCTGTGGTTCCTCTCATCCTCAGGTGGAACATGTGTGGCATCTGGGCGTTGTTTGGCAGCGATGAGTGCCTGTCAGTTCAGTGCACGTGTGCCATGAAGATCGCCCACAGAGGCCCTGATGCTTTCCGCTTTGAGAACGTCAATGGCTTTACCAACTGCTGCTTTGGTTTCCACCGGCTGGCCATCGTGGATCAGCTGTATGGGATGCAGCCGCTACGCGTCAAGAAGTTCCCTTACTTATGGCTGTGCTACAACGGAGAGATTTACAACCACTGCAGAGTAAGACCCGGGCTTCCTGCTGCCTCCAGGAGGCTTTGAACTGATGTGAAACACAGATCCTTCACTTTGCTGTCCACATAATAGATGTACTACAGTTTATAGTGTAGGAAATGGAAAATAACACATCACACTCCCGCCTGCTTGATGCTTAACCCAAAAAACAGAAATCCTTTTTCATTTTCATAATTCATCTATGAAGGACCTTCATCAGCTTCCAGTTTGAACTTGGATGCTGTTTTCTGTTTTCCTTCCAAACATTCTTCCCTCTAATGGTTTCTTTTGCTTTAGCTTATTTACAAAAGATCGTAAAGTGTAATAAACAAAACAACAATAAAGACAGTCTAAATGGGAAAAACAGAACAATGAATAAATAATAATGTGGTGATAAAACTGACATGAAAACATATTTGATGAACAATGAATATTTTTGAATGATCCAATGAAAAAACTTCATACAATTGGGTAACGCTTCCTTTTACAGTCCCCTAATTACTAAGTACTTACATGGTAATTACATAGTAAGTTAAAGTGTATTATTGTTTGAGTTCTTAAACAGTTATTACCATGTAACTCAGGTTCAATTCTAGTTTTTATTTTATTAATCATTCCCAGTAAATACAGCATCATACTATAATTACGCCTTATTACAATTATACACTTTAAGTACACAATAATACACTTTTACTTACTGTGTAATTAACATGTAAGTACTTAGTAATTAGGGGACTGTAAAGGGAAGCGTTACCAACAATTGTTTACTGGGATTATCTTGTTTTAGCGGTCAATCTGGATTATTTCTAACAAAAAAAGAGATTTGTCCTCAGATGACGGTTGGACAGAGGCAGAAGGACCAGTTTACACAAACATTGAAGCAAATCATTACCTTTGTGTTGACTCTACAGAAGAAATGTCAGTTTAAAAAGTATCTAAGAATAGAGACAGGCAGACCAGTGGGTTATTTTTCATTTTCAACTGTTTGGTTTGTAAACATTCGTGTAAACAAGCAAAGTAAAGTAATGGAAACTCCTCCGTTTCCCCTTAGTGCCGGTCACATGTCATCACCGGATGGCGATGTTTGTCCAGACTTCGTGTTTTCTGGTACTTATTCAGCAAAAATACTTTAGATCCTAATTTATGAGATTTGTTGTAATATTTGGCTTCCCAGATGCTCTAAAACAACAATAGTCATATTTAATGCTGGTTTATAAAAACCACAGGAGCTTCACTGTTTGTCTAAGAGCTGTGGTTGGTTGGTGTCCCCCACAAGAATGGGGACATTTATACAGTACCTGGGTGTTTTGGAGTCCTCCAGCTGGACCTTTTCGCAGCCTAACCCTTCTCTAAATCCGAGACCGTGGTCTTGAGTCAGAAAAGGGTAGGATGCCTTCTCCGGGTCAGGGATGAGGTCCTGCTGCAAGTGGAGGACTTTAAGTAGCTCGGGGTCTTGTTCACGAGTGAGGGAAAGCTGGAGCGTGAGATCGATAGGCAGATTGGTGCTGCATCTGCAGTGATGCAGGCGTTGTACCGGTCTGTCGTGGTGAAGAGAGAGCTGAGTCAGAAGGTGAAGCTCTCGATTTACCCGTCGATCTACGTTCCTACCCTCACCTATTTTTGCGAGCTTTGGGTGGTGACCAAAAGAACGAGATCGCGGATACAAGCGGGTGAAACAAGTTTTCTCCGCAGGGTGTCTGGGCTCTCCCTTAGAGATACGGTGAGAAGCTCCGTCACCCGGGAGGGGTTCAGAGTAGACCCGCTGCACCTCCACGTCCAGCGGCGCTAGTGAAGGTGGCTCGGGAAATCTAGTTGGGGTGCCTCCCTGGTGAGGTTTTCTGGCCACTTCGAACTGGGAGAAGACCTAAACAAAGACCCAGGACATGCTGGAGGGACTGTGTCTCTCGGCTGGCCAGGGAACATCTTAGGATTCCCCCCAGAGGAGATGGCACAAGTGGCTGGGGAGAGGGAAGTCTGGGCCTTCCTCCTCAGGCTGCTGCCCCCATGACCTGACCCCAGATAAGTGATAGAGGATGCAACTAACACTCCGGTTACCAACATTAATCAAGCTTTTTTTTTTCTACAAGCCCAAACACCTGAAGCTCTGATGGACTGTGGACAAGACTAAAACAATCTACAAAGAACCTAGAGTTTTTGCAGCTTTTATTTTGAAAAGTGACACAGAAAACAAACCAGTCACATGACCCAGGCAAAATTAGGTCTTGTTTGTCACCAGTCATGTGGTTTTCTGCAAAATGAAGCAAGCCTTGAAGCACTCCCTAAATCTTGATGTGAGAACCCCCTAAAACTAGAGCGGTTGTTCTCTGTCAGCCAAAAGGCTCCAGCAAAACTCTCTAGAAAGGAACGTTTTGATCATCATTTGTATCAGGCAGAAGTTCCTGTCCAGTTAAATAGAAAATGAGACATTACCTTTATGAAATGATCTTGAACAAGTGACTAGAATAGAACCATGTAAATGCCTGAAGATGATGAAACAAACCCTTAACACAACTCTTCTTTTAGCTGGAGCAGCAGTTTGACTTTGACTGTCAGACAAAAATGGACGGAGAGATTTTGCTCCACCTGTATGATCGCTTCGGCATCAAGAAGATGGCCTCTCTCCTCGACGGAGTGTTTGCCTTCATTTTGTTGGATACCGCCAACAGAAGGGTCCATCTGGGGAGGGACACATATGGCATCCGGCCGTTGTTTAAATTCATCACGGATAATGGATTCCTGGCCGTCTGCTCAGAGGCTAAAGGTAGCAGGATAGATTAGAAACTTAAACATTTCCGTTCTGGTGATTGGTAGAACTTTATTAACTCGTGGTTCTGATCACAGGCCTTGTAGACATTACCCACTCGATGGCTACAGCCGCCAACATCGTGCCCTTTCTTCCGGGACACATTGAGGTTTTTGATCTGAAGCTGAACGGAAAAGTTGAGTCTATCCAGTTTGAGCAGTTTCACTGCTGCACACAGGAGCCTGCTCATGCTGCCTACGATAGTGTGGAGAAGCTGCCCACAGGTGAGAAATGATCCTAACCAGGTTGGTTACTCAGTCCGTCTTTTTATCAGAACAACCTACTAGGCTGACAGAAAGGTCACAGACAACAACATGTCTTATTCTCTAGTAACCATTAAAGGATGGCTAGAACTTCTACTTTTTTCATAAATCAAATAAAAGAAAACTAAGCAAATGTGTCTCCACAGGAGTTGACAAGGAAACGGTGAAGAGCAACATCAGACGGCTGTTTGAAAATGCCGTGAGGAAACGTCTGATGGCTCACAGGCGGATTGGGTGTCTGCTGTCAGGTGACTCAACCAACAAGGCCACATTGGTCATCAATTCTATCAGTGCAACAAACCCAGATTTACAGATATTGATCTAAACTGAAGTTTTAGAAGCTGAGAGTCAGAGGCAACCATGACACTAACTAGAACATTGCAAAAAATTCTTCCCAAAAACATATTACCTTTTGGAGTCCACTAGAGCTAGTGTTGGTAGCTAGTGAGCTAACTGCCCTGATCCACCTATCCCAGTTCCTCTTTCCTTCCCTCCAGATACCCCACCCCCCACCCCCCCAGTCACCCTATGAAACAGATAAACAAATAGAAACAAGATGGAGAAAATACTGGTTAATATCGGCCCAGCTTTATTTATCGAACCGATGCAATAAGTTAAAAATGACTAACATCGGCCAATACTGATATTGATGCAAATATATTGTGCATCCCTACTAAATACCAGTCACCGTTTTCTACGTCCAAACGTCTTTTGTTGATCGCGACTTCAAATGGTGTTTTTGGGATTCTAGTAGTTTGTCCTAAAGTGGTAGCAGCCGGCTGTTTCTCCTCTGATATTATTGAGCGGAGAACGTCTCACACCAACGGTGTTCCGTTAGGACTGGGCAATAAATCGAAAATTTATAGTTATCGAAATTTCTGACACTTATCGTGATATTTTCCCCATGTCAATAAATTTGATACAAAAAAATTACTAGATGTGTGTAGGTTGGCGATGTTCATGTCCCTTTAAGAAGCTGTACCACCTTGAGTCACGTAAAATGTGACTCAACGTAATACACGTGACAGCCCCATCTAGTGGTCAACCTTTTTTTCTGCGCATACCTGTAGTTCATTTATCGTTATCGAGTTGAAATCCTCAATATGTCATGAAATTAATTTTAGCCCATATCACCCAACCCTATATTCTGTTGATAAATACGCGAGTGTGTTATGAGCAGAGGACCCAGGGAAGAGCGGGAATTCTGTGAGACCAACAATCAGATGATCCAATAGTGGCTTTCTGTCCGAAATGTGTTATTGGCAGAGATATTTAGATAAATGTTCGAGAACCACTAGTTAAATTTTTTCTTTTTCTTTCATTTCTACAACATATTTATAGCTAAATTACAGCTCTTTACAAGACACACCATGCCAGCAAATCGGCGTAATATTACCACTCCTGCCTAATTGCCAGCATTCGTTCCTCCTCTCTTGGTAGTAATATTGCTGTAATTGTCTGTCTTATAAATGGCTATTGCACCTTGGTGCAACAGAGGGAGGTGTCATGATGACGTAGGAAGTTAATGCCGAGCTCCGGCCGGCAGCTACATAAGTTTTACTTTTTGAACAAAATCACCTGAGACGGCCAACAAGCTTATCTCCGTTAGAGCTGGAGCTCAGATCACCAGAGACTGCATGGGAACTGTGACAGACATCTTTAGGAGCAGCTCATTAAAAAAATTTAACGATCGCAGCTTCTATCACAGTAAAAAAACAAGTCATGTCCAAGATAAACGAAAGTTTGCGGCTGAGAAAGGACCGCCCCATACCCTTTTATACCTCCATCACCTAATCTTTTTTTAAATGGGACACGATTGCGGCACATTACCGCCACGGTCTGACCACTTATGAACGACTTAAGGTTCCCTGATGCCGCCACGGCGTTGCGACAAATTAACAGCATTGTTTTGTAAAAACGGCTCATGTTAGAACGTTGTTAAAAGGCATGAAATAATGTTTTTTTTTAAGCTAACTTGTTTTCCAAATTTGCCATTTCACCTTCAATCAAACTCGGACAGAAACAGCAGATTAATGGGCTCGACAGATGGGAGGCTACAAACTACAGCGATAAGCAAAACTTTTTGCTCTCGCTTTGATAACCTGACACACGGGAGGCGACATGCGGCAGCGGCAAAAGCCAGCAACGCGCTCTGTTCCAGGGCAAATAGCAAGTCTTCCGTTGTTTTGATTGGTCGTAAGATTAGAGGGAATTTTAGATTATTAAAGCAGTTCAGAGGTAAAAAAAAAAAAAAAAAAAGTGGTGGATATGAAGTCTGATGGGGTTTTGTTAGAGTTAAGTGAAGTCTTGCTCCTGACTACTATATAAAAAAGAAAACTACATGAATGGGTTCATCCCACATAACAAACAGAAAAAAATGGTGGATATGAGACCACACCAACATATTCCCCATGCCGCTGCCTTTTCGTGAAGATCTCTATATTCTTTTGTAGAAACGTTGTAAAGCCCTGGGAGATCAGACACAGCAATTACTAACTTTTCCTCAATGTTTACCTGGAGATGTACTGAGAAGCTTCCTGTCTGCTCATTGGTTAGTCAATAAAACCTCCGCCGATTGGTCATTGTCCGAGCAACAGCGATGAAAAGTTGAAATATTTAAACTTTCTGACATTGCGTCGCTAGCTCGCCTGTGCACAACACATGCACGAGCACAAAATTTCACATGCACGTTTTTCGCGTGTCGCTTAGCAGGAGGGACACCCGCAATTATCGCTTTGTCACACACGTCTCATGGATGATGAACGGAGGGGAGGCGATGTCGCCTCCCGTGTGTCGGGTTCATAATGCTTGGAGTCAGTACTATTCAAGATGGCCTCCAGCAAAGCAACACTGGTGAACCTAAGAATGTGGATATGTTAATGAAACTCTAAAAATGATAATCTAGCATTATTGCTTCTTTTGAGATAATTGGACTCCAAAGAATTAGAAGCTGGTGGTCCTCCTCACCATGAATGCTCAGCCTCAGGTGGTCTGTTTTCAGAGATAAGATTTATTATATTCAAGTGATCACTAGCACAAATGAGCCAACAGACATTTAATATCCTAATAATTTAATCATTCTAAGTTCATTAGTAAAAGCCATTGATGGAGTTGCATGACTCTTCTGGACTGATTTCCAGGTGGCCTGGACTCCAGTTTGGTTTCTGCCATTTTGGTGAAACAGGCTCAAGCGGAGAAGCTGCCGTATCCCATTCAGACATTTTCCATCGGGTCTGACGATAGTCCGGACATCCTTGCTGCTCGCAAGGTCAGTTCATTCACCTTTGGTGTGTGTGTGTGTGTGTGTGTGTTTGTGTGTGTGTGTGTGTGTGTGTGTGTTAAGGTTGGGTGATTGGACAAATTTATCAACCGCCAGTGATAATTTGAGCCTTTTACAAATAGTTTATTTTTAAGAGTGATATTTTTCATGCCTGTGAACAAGTCGTTTTGATGAGAAATTACAAACTTCCAGGTTAAATCAGCATCTTTGGTTGCACATTCTCTGTACATATACATACAGGCATGAGAAAAAGTTTGGGCACCCCTGATCATTTTCCTTTATAAATCGTTGGTGGTTTCAGTTACATGTATCATAGAGCAGGTGAACACAGTGATATTTGAGGAGTGAAATGAAGTTTATAGGATTTACACAAAGTTTTCATTAATTGTTTGAACAAAATTAGACGTGTGCATAAATTATGACACCCTTGTCATTTTATTAATTAGAAAATATTTAGCACTAATTATTGGAACACAAAATTGGTTTGGTCATTGACCCTTGACCTGGCTTTGTTTGGGTTCACACCTTCACTTTGTTTATACTCATGATTTAATTTTCTACTCTATCACTGCTATTGTTTTTCAGATGTTTTTATTGGTTAGAGGTATTTGCCCTGATCTTTATCATGTTGACAGCGCTTTGTGATTTATATCTGTGAAAGGCGCTATATAAATACACTTTTACTTACTTACTTATTTACCTAAACAAGTAAATTCCAGTAATGGTGAAAGGTATTCACGGGGGCCATTTGCAAGTTTGAATATTCTCCAGAGAGTAGCTAAACTTGGGTCACAAAACAACTTTCAAATGACCTGGAAATAAAGATTGTTCACCGCTGTGGTTTTGGGGCAGGATCCAGATTTCAGCTGTCTGTTTCCACAGTTAGGAACATATTGAGGACATGGAAGACCACAGGCACACTTCAAGTAAGGCTCCAAGTGCAGACCAAGAAAAATGTCAGATAAAAAAAGTTAAGGATGGTGAGAAGTTGAGAACAGTCGAGTCATCCCACAGACCAGCGCCATATACCTACATTATCTTGCTGCAGATGGAGTCACTGTGCATTGTTCAGCTATTTGCACAAGGAGGTGCTGGATGCAAGAGTGATGTAGAGTCCTGATTTTAAAACTTTGGCTTAAAGCTTCTTTCTGGAGTATTTCTCTTATCTGATGGCACCATCTAGTGGCTGACAAGCATATCACACAAAAAGTCTATTCCTCTGTTTAAGATGGCGATTTCACGTTTCTGTTTATAAATGAGCTTCTTAGCCAACAAACGGAGCTAAAACACGCTGTTTCATGAGTATTATTCTCATGTCATGTTGTGTTTTCATATATTTATATTTTAGAGACTTACTTGTCGGTGAAAAGTTCATCAACTCTGCATCAAGCGAGGTATTCCTTAAACTTGAAGCAAATAAGCGGTAGTCTAACGCTATTGGTTAGCTCTGGTCGGCGCTCAGTTCCCTATTGAATGGAGCTCTGCGGGGCAGGGGGCGTGCTTAGCAATAAAAAAAGACATATTGCTTATCATGATACATGATGAGATAATCACTTTTACGGATTTCTGAAAAATCATACATCATTTCTGAAAGGGGAAAACTCCGGAAAGCAGCTTTAAATAGCGCTCGTTATTCAGGACCCGCTTCAAGTGTGTCGGCAGAGTGCGGATTCATCCAGAACGACATTTAAACATCCACAAGTCTGTCTGAGGCAAAAGTCCAGAACCTCATAACCTCTTCAGCAAACTCCCTAGAGACATTCGATTACATACAAGCTGCAGGTGACCAGTTCAGGTTTACGCGGAGCAGAAGGAATGTGCGTTCAGAAGTGGTAGGCTGATAAAACAGTCATAATTATAAATGCTTTTTTCAAGAGGTCGAGTAGCTTGTTTCAAGCTTTGTGTGGGTTAGGCTACACAGGTTGGAAATTGATTATACAGTCAAACTCATGAGTGAGCCACCGTAGCTGCAATACTTTCTCTGGACTGCACGGCGCTAAAGAGTCACAGTTTTTCATCATGACTTCAATGGATTTCACACACGGGGCCTTTAAGGTTGGGTGATTTGTATAATTTTCCCCACCACCAATCGTCAGTCGACGATGGGCGATTTATTTGTGCATGTGACTCTGAGCAACATCATGATGCACGGACTGATTTGCGAATACAATAGAAGTACAAACACTGATCTCTTTTTTTCTATAGAAGTGCAGCACAAATGTTTGCTGGAAGAGAAAGTTTGATTTTTCATTTAGTTTAATCTTGTATTTGTAGTTTGGTAGTGACGTACAAACGGCCCGTATTAAACATGGTTAAAGTGTTAAGAAGAAGCCTGGTCTTCGTTCCCCTGTGGTGCCCGCCATTGCGGTATTTTATTTAAGCAAAATGGTTTTTCTTTCTGAACAAAGGCTAGTGGGTTTCTTTCTTTTATAACTTAGAGAAATGAAATGAATGGCTGCTGCGTTCGGACGCACTCTGAGGAGGCAGCCAGAGGTCACATGATCCATTTATCCCCATCACTTTAGCTTTTAAAATAGTAAATAATCATTCAATTTTCATTCTTTTGAATTAATATTTAGTCCAAACAAGCTGAACAGAATGCCCCAATAACATATAAATAATTTCACTTTAATTAGGAACATTTCATATGACTGTACACATATATGTGCAGAGTACACATATATGTGTGCAGAGTACACATATATGTGTGCAGAGTACACATATATGTGTGCAGAGTACACATATATGTGTGCAGAGTACACATATGTGTGCAGAGTACACATATGTGTGCAGAGTACACATGTGTGCAGAGTACACATATATGTGTGCAGAGTACACATATATGTGTGCAGAGTACACATATATGTGTGCAGAGTACACATATATGAGTGCAGAGTACACATATATGAGTGCAGAGTACACATATATGTGTGCAGAGTACACATATATGAGTGCAGAGTACACACATATGAGTGCAGAGTACACACATATGAGTGCAGAGTACACATATATGTGTGCAGAGTACACATATGTGTGCAGAGTACACATATGTGTGCAGAGTACACATATATGTGTGCAGAGTACACATATATGAGTGCAGAGTACACATATATGAGTGCAGAGTACACATATATGTGTGCAAAGTACACATATATGAGTGCAGAGTACACACATATGAGTGCAGAGTACACACATATGAGTGCAGAGTACACACATATGAGTGCAGAGTACACATATATGAGTGCAGAGTACACACATATGAGTGCAGAGTACACACATATGTGTGTACTCTGCACTCATATGAGAATCCTAAGATTCTTGTGATTCCATTGATATTTGCCAGTTGAGCCAACCATAACTGTAAACGTAATAAATGTCAAACTACTCGGAAATTCTAAATATTGAAAAAGAACTCCCCATTTAAAGCCTCATATAATGGACAGAACAACGCCACGTTGAACAAAAATGATATCTTTTACGCCCACAAGGGTCCAATAAAAGTACTACTAGTCCAATAAAACATTTAGTCCACAACAAGTCTTGCAGCCCCTCGTGGTCTGCTTCTGCAAACTTATTAAGAACTTAAGATTACTGTGAATGGTGGATTGTCCCATAAAATGTCTAAATGTCACCTGCACAAATAAATCGCTCATCGTCATTTGTTGGACTGACTTATATCCGCTGGAAAATTTTACACATCGCCGAACCGTAATGTATGTTAATAATAATAATAATAATAATAATAATAATGATAACAATACTAATTAGAGCTTCTTCGTTCTGATGTATTTTCCGGGCTGAAACAGTCAGATTGGTACGTTTTTTGCATTTTGTCAGGTGGCAGCTCACATTGGCAGCGAACATCATGAGGTCAACTTCACCGCAGAGGAGGGGATCCAGGCTGTGGAGGAGGTCATCTTCCACCTGGAGACCTATGACATCACCACGATCCGTGCCTCTGTTGGTGAGTTCACAGATTTAAATGATCTTTTAAATCTATTTTAAAAGACTATAATATGATGTAGATGTCCATGGCAGTAGCAGGTGATGACTCCTCTAACATCTTTACAATATATTCATAGCTGCACCATGTTAGAACGTTGTCAAGAGGTACGAAGAAAGTGTTTTAAGCTCATCTGCTGTTGCAGCTTTAACCAAGGCTTTCTGATTGTTGTATGCTTGTTGTGCCTCAGAACAGCCTAAGCTAGGTCCCTGTCTGTGTTGCAGGTATGTATTTGGTATCCAAGTACATCAGGTCAAAGACGGACAGCGTGGTGATCTTCTCTGGAGAGGGAGCTGACGAGCTGACTCAGGGTTATATTTACTTCCACAAGGTGAGCGCTCCCAGAGCAGTTTTGGGTTTCAGTAAATCTTTGATTTAGGCTCAAAGTTTCATGTTGATATTTGTCTGTGGTCTAGTCCACAGGTAGCCGTTTTTTTTTTTAAACAAATATCCGCCCCTCCAAAAACTTGCATCCACACCACCTCGTTTTAAAAAGAAACTCTGTCCACACGTACCCGGATAAATACGTTGTTAAGGACATGCCAGACCTGTAGGCGGCAGTACTTCCCCCGTTCTTAACCTCGTCCTTCGTCTGTGGTCTTCCGCAAGGAGCAGTAATTCCGCTTGCAAAAACAAACAAGCAAAAAGCGCTTGGACAATTGATAAAGCGAGCGCAGCTCTGAGGGCATCCATGCTGTCGGCTAGTGTAAACACAGGTCGCACACGTGATGTCAGCATTGTTTTGTCGCGGAAAGTGACGTTGCGGACCTTAAAACTCCGGTTTTGTCTGTCCACACGCAGACACCCAAAACGGAGAAAACGCAGATCTTCACTTTGGCCCGAGTTTTTAAAAAGATCCGTTTTTGTGTGAAAAAATTCCGTTTTCGTGTGGATGACAGGCCAAAACGTAGAAAAATATCTACGTTTTGGCAGATCCCCGGCTACGTGTGGACAGGGCCTGAAGCAGGAGGAGTTTCTGTAGTTCCACCAAAGGGTTTCTGTTCGGTTCTGAAAAGAGAAGCCTTATTTATTTCTGCCATCATCTTGGGAAAAGAAGTTCTCAGACCTGTTGATGATGGATCTGTTGCTTCTATTGAAGCTGATGGTTTGTATGTATCAGATGGACCTTTTGGTTCTGATGGTTCTGTGTTTCTCATTCAGGCTCCGAGTCCCAGAGCAGCAGCAGAGGACAGCGTCCGCCTCCTGAAGGAGCTCTACTTGTTTGATGTTCTGCGGGCCGATCGCACCACGGCGGCTCACGGGTAAACGTCCTGCTGACGAAACTCAGTCAGCTCAAAATTAAAAATTAAACTTTGTCTGCAATCAGAACAAAAGTTTTAAAGCCTCGTCACCCAGTGGCATGCTGAGCAATGATTCATGTTGGGAACCAACCCAGAGCGGGGGGCATGTGTGAGCGGTTCTATTGACCAACATATAATCCGTGATCGGGGGTGGAGGCTAGACCGAGAGGCTGTCCAGCTGTCCAGCTGTCCAGGCGTTGACTCGCGGACCACCGGCCATGTTTAGAGTTCTTGTGGGGCACAGTTTTTTCTTTTAATTGATGTAAAAGTATTTTTATTGTGATTGTTTATGTTTACTTGCTCGACAACAAATCTAACAAAGTCACATATAAACAGTTTGTTCTGAGAAAAGCTTGTATCAGACGTCATAACCACCTTATGTAAGCCACCATTACCTAGAGCGTTTGTCCGTTTCCAGCCACCTGGGTGGTTTTAGAGGACGGAGCAGTGGAAACGTGATGGCGGCAGCTAGCCTTCACCAACGCAGCACGAGAGATATACTCGGCAAGATAAACGAAAAGCAAAAACCAACCAAATGTGTCGTTCCGGCAGCTCAAGCATCAGGCACCCACCTCTGACCACCGCTGGCCCTTACTGCTACATCCGGAGCACGTTCAAACACGGACAGAACTCTGAATGTGTAAAATAGTTCAACCTGATCCTGGGTCAGTCAGGAGCGCTGCCACAAAAAGCTTTAAAGATCACTCGATCACGTTTTCTGAAATCACAGCTTGGATCAGAAAATGATAACTGGTTGAGCTCGTGTGAGATGGGTCTGTTAATGAAAAGAAGGAAAACCCGGAGAGTCCTCTGGAATTCTGCCCACAGGGACTGGAGGAATCCGTAATGATGGTGGCATCGGGTTTATTGTGATGTGTTTGGTTTTCAGTCTGGAGCTCAGAGTGCCGTTCCTGGACCACCGATTCACAGCGTACTACCTCTCTCTACCCGAGGAGATGAGAACTCCCAAGGTCGGTCCATCGGTTTGTTTTACGGCAGGCGTGTTGATGCCATGCGTCACGCTGCCTGGGTTTTGTCTCCTGTCAGGACGGAGTGGAGAAACACCTTCTGAGGGACTCTTTCAAAGGACTCAACTTAATCCCTGATGAGATCCTTTGGAGGCGCAAAGAAGCTTTCAGTGATGGAGTGATGTCTGTGAAGAAGTCCTGGTACACCTGTCTCCAGGAGCATCTTGAGTCTATGGTGCGTGGGGGGGGGGGGGGGGGGGGATGTTGGTATTAAATCATGAAGGATCTGATTGTGTTGATCTGCTGCAGCAGAGAGATCGTATAATCATCAGATTATAGGTACAGCTCCCATATCTACACGTCAGAGAACCCAGAGCTGAGAATATTATGAAAGTAGTGATCTACTGTAAACTCCTCATCAGCTGATGAGCAGCCTCTGACCCTGGGTCAGCAGCTGCACAGCCATGGAGAGGACATGTGTTTTACTTTTTACAGTGAAGTTTGTTTTTCTGTCTCAGGTGAATGATGACCAGATGGAGAAGGCTCATAAAACCTTCCCTCACAACCCCCCCACCTCCAAAGAGGCGTACTACTTCAGACAGGTGTTTGAGAGGCACTACCCGGGCCGGGGCCAGTGGCTGCCCCACTACTGGATGCCCCGATGGATCGATGCCTGCGACCCGTCAGCACGGACTCTGTCCATCTACCAGCCAGACAAAGACCAGTGACCCTCCCCACCAAACACACACACACACACACACACACACACACACACACACACACACACACACACCAACTGTAAACCCCTCGTTCAGATGAAAGATGTCCGACTGTAACCGAGTTTATCTGACTCACTGTGGTGGGAGCAGCTGGAGGCTCTCAGGTTTAGTACAGATCTGTGTTTATACCTGCTGCTGGTTGTGAGAAGAACCGCATCTCTCATCTGGATCAGGTTGTGGAGGCAGCAGCAGCAGCAGCAGCGTGTGGTTGGTGGCGTATGTCTGCTGAAGCGTCTCATCAACACACCTGATGGTGGCTTTCAATTACTGCTGCCTTTATAATAAACCTAGAAAAAAAACATGTTTGTTTATCTGTTTTATGGATGTTGTTTATCAAAGGTTCAGCTAGATGAGTAGGTGGGACCCCCCCCCCCCCCTACACACACACACACACACACACACACACACACACACTGAGGCTAAAATAGTTCTGCAATGATCATGGTTTCACTTTTCAGTAGCAGAAAAAGGAGGTAACTCGTCATTCTTTTTAAATGCTGACTAGTGACGATGATGCAAGGTGAGCTAGGCAGGAAAGAGCACCAGAGTGTCGTCATCCTCTTTTTAATCTTTTATTCTGTGAAGTATGGGTTTGAAACGTTCTAACATAAAACGCACCAGAGGTGACCTGATGGCCCAAGCAAAAGCAATCGTCACTCAATCCAGTTGACACCTGAGTGGTGTCACATGATCAGAGAAGCGTCATTTCATTTGCTGTAAGCCACTTGACAGCGAGCCTCTGTGGAGCTATGTGCTTGCTTAAAATAATCAGTGGAACAGAATCGTCTCGTCTTCTTCCGCCTATCTGGGCCCGGGTCACGGGGGCAGCATCCCAACTAGGGAGTTCCAGACCGTCCTCTCCCCAGCCACCTGCACCAGCTCCTCCAGCAGGACCCCAAGGCGTTCCCGGTCCAGTTAGGAGATGTCATTTCTCCAACGTCCTGGGCCGACCAGGGGGCCTCCTGACCAAAGGACATGCCTGAAACCTCCCTCCCTGGGGAGGCGTCCACGAGGCACCCTAACAAGATGCCCAAACCACCTCAACTGACTCCTCTCGATATGGAGGTGCAGCGGCTCTACTCTGAGTCTCTTCCACCCCGCGGAGAAAACTCGTTTCGGCCGCTTGTATCTGTGATCTTGTTCTTTCAGTCGTTACCCAAAGCTCATGACCATAGGTGAGGACTGGGCAGTTGATAACTGGTAAATCGAGAGCCTTGGTTTCCGGCTCGGCTCCTTCTTCACTACAACCGACCAGTTCAGTGTCCGCATCACTGCAGATGCTGCCCCAATCCGCCTGTCCATCTCCCGCTCCCTCCTTCCCTCACTTGTGAACAAGACCCGGAGATACTTGAACTTCTCCACTTGAGGCAGGACCTCTCTCCCGATCCGGAGTTGGCAAGCCGCCCTTCTCCGGTCGAGAACCATGTTGTCAAACTTGGAGGTGCTGATCCTCATCCCAGCCTCTTCACACTCGCCTGCGAAGGTGCCGAGCAAGAGCTGTAGGTCAGAGCCTGATGAAGCTAGGGGGACCACATCATCCGCATAAAGCAGAGGCGATATTCTCCTGCCACCAATCTCCACACCCTCAACACCACGGCTGCACCTAGAAATCTTGTCCATAAACGTTATGAGCAGGACCGGTGACAAAGGGCAGCCCTGGCGGAGTCCCAACCCTCTCTGGTACAGGGACCGAATGGCCCTTAGCAAAAGACCATCCACCCCTTACTCCTGGAGTGCCCCCCACAGGGTTCCTCTGGGGTCACGGTTATAAGCTTTCTCCGAGTCCACCAAACACGTGGATTGGTTTGAACAGAATTGTTCATTTTTATAATATTGTAAAAAAAAAAATCCATTTTGACACCAAGAAACGTCGGGGAACGTTTGTGTTTGTGTATCTAGGTTTTCGCCCGGATTACAGACGAGCTCGACAGGTTAAATCCTCTTGAGAACCTGGAGATGTTGCCAGACCCTCAGTGTTAGTCCTGAATGCAGAAGACCTGAAATCACAGCACACAAATTCCACTCTCTCTGAATAAAAAGCTGCAGGGACCAGACACTCCAGCATCAAGTGTCAAGTGATCATCCCGTCAAAATGCGGGAAAAAGTACATGTGATGTTTACATCTTATGATGTTTTAAATAAAGGTCTACATACTTAGTCATTTGGAATATCATAAATAATCCAGAGGGTTATGGAACAAAAAGTCACGTGGAAGACCCAAAAGCGTTTCACCAGGACGGAGCCGGAAGATCAGATCTTCTATCCATCAAGACACTGAACGATCCTCGACCAACTAAAGCCATGACTGATGTGAGCCGCAGCTCTGCGACCATCAGACGGCCTCTAATGCCTCCATGCTTTCGTTCTTTTTTAAACACAGAAACAGTTTTGTTTACCTGTTTGTAGCTACAGTTTCGCCGACGGCTGCCGGCTTCTTCAGGCTGACGCTGATGGTGACGCGTCACTTCCTTCTCCGTTTATCTGCGGGCAGCAGAGGACGTTGTCGCCCTCTACTGCCCGCTCTCCCCTCTCCGACGATGCAGTCCCATGCGTGGTCCAGCGTGTAAACTCCGTCGTCCCTGTTCATGGTCCCACATCCACGTCTCCTTATCTCGATTGCTTCCTTGATCCATCTTTTGTATTTTTGTTGTTCGGTGGTTATGATCCGTGTGCTGTCCCAGTCCATTATATGGTTTTCTCTTAAGCAATGATCTGTTACGGCTGACTTTTTTATTGTACTTTCTGCTTCTTCTTTTGCTGCTCTTGTGTGTTTACGATTTGCCTCTTTCTCGCACTCTAATGCTGACGGACCTCAAAAACTGACATCTTCAAAGACCTCGTCTCGTTGAACGTTACAGAACTGACCGGACTTGGCAAGAGAGCCCCAATCATGGGAGTTGGTTGAACTAGGGAGGATGGTTGAGAACATGATGGAGAACCCTGATCCTCCTCTACAACCAGAGGCTTCTTCAGATCTGCTGCAAACACAAGACTGCTACAGAAGATCCACCCTGCCCAGAATTAAGGTTCAGCCAGGGGACAGTGATCTCCACACCTGTCTCTCCTTCTCAACAGCTCAAAAGTAAAACAGCACCTGTTTCAAGGCCCAAGGCGCTTAGGCTCGACCACCAGGCTCGTTTCTTAATCACAGATGTGATCCTTTAGTAAGTACATTTTATTTGTACAGCACGTATCACAAAGAATCACAAAGAGCTTCGCAGAGATCAACAAAACAAAAATTATAAACTCATAAAATCAAAGTGATCATGCAAACAAAACTGCAAATATCAAATACATTTAAATCAGTGAAAGTCATGAAGTTATAAAATGATCATAAATATCTAAACAGAAAAAATTAGAGTAAAAACAAGAAGAAAACAACAGATTTAAGTTTTTTAAAGGTGACCAGACTGTCAGTACTATGTAAGGATAAAGAGATCATTCCAAAGTCTGAGTGCAACATTCAGGAAGGAGCGATCATCTGGACTTTTATATCTGACCTTTGGAACTTCTAGAAGATTCTGATGTGTGGACCTGAGGGCTCGTGTTGGAGCATGAGGCTCCGTAATACTGAAAGGAGCTTGACCATGCAGAGCCCTGAAAGTCATAGTCAGGATTCTAAAGTTAACGGGTAACCAGTTCACAGACATCAGGAGTGATGTGTGCTCTTCTGTTGGCTCCAGTTAGGAGCCTCGCTGCAGAGTTCTGGACCAGCTGAAGGTTCAAACATGAAAAGTGTGTTACAGTAAATAAGGTCTGATTAGTCAAAATTGTCCTGCTGAAAACCACTTTGGGCAATAATTTTAAAGCCTGAACAAGAACCCTGCCACAACCCTTGTTAGGACAGGAAAGTCCTTTTCTAAAGTCATTATTTTTAGGGTTAACACAAACCTGGGGTTGTGCCATCACTCCCAGTCCCAAATGCTGGTTTTTACCTATGGTTTTTACACAAAAAAGCGCGGTCGAAGCAGGTTATTACAAGTGTAACGTGAGGAAATATGGGTTTTCTGTCACAAAGGTGGTGTTGGACTCAGCTGTGTCAAAGCTGGGTCGCTGAGAACTTTCACCCACAGATTAAGACCTGAACGCCAGCGAGTCTGGGAGGAAACCATAACATCTGCCACCGCTGCGGTACCAGAAGAAGGAGTTCTCATGGACAAGTAGTCACAACAAGTCAAAACATAAAGTTTAAACTTCCTTTTCTTGGTTTGAATGTTAAAAGTTTAATCATCAATTTGCTCATTATAAATGTGTTTTAATCAAATGAATGACTATTATGCTTTTGGGTAATTATAAGAGATTTAATGAATCCATTCTTAAATAATGTTGAGAATGTTTGGTACTGACCTTCACACACACTCAAGCACACAAACATTCACACACACCCACACACATCTGCTCACAGTAAACTCCAAAACACATTTGCTGACGCACACGTTTGCTTTGAGAGGAGAAAGGTTTTTGGGAAGTTTCAGTCTTATGTTTTCAGTTCGTGTTGGACAACGAAAGAGAGTGGACCTGAAAACCAAAGGGGGGGCAGAGGCTGTTGGCTCGTTCCTCCCCCCTTTCACGCTGTTCCTGCCAAGCCAGGCAGAATAGCTGAATCGCGACTTCTAACGCAGACTCATTACCGAGTCTTTTGATTTCTGAGTGAACTTAACTTAAGAAAGCGCATCGACAAAACGCTTTACCATCAACGTGTACCGAGGGCAACTCTGGACCGGTTCGCGGCACATCTTTGTCTTCTTTGCCAGCCAAGGTGCCCTGGATGAAACATCCTAAGGTGACGTCCCGGGTCCAACAGAGGGTCCGATTTTCGGTGAGGCAAAACACGACAGATAGCGTTTTGATGCATCTTTTCCAACTAAACCTAAGTTTATTCAAACCATCACTTTTCACTCAGACACCTGTTTCTTCCTGAAGCAAAATCAGATGCACACACGCATTCATCTCACCTCATGTTCAATTCTCACGACACTTTGCACACCCACGCATCCATAACCACATCCTATTACTCTCAATCTTCATTCACCGACAGAAGGTCGATTTGAGCAAGAACAGCATATCAACTGTTAAAGATTGTCCCACAAAGTTGCCAATGTTGATTGTTATTTCCTGTTTGTCAATTTCAAAATCATTAGTTTAATTTGAAGAATTAAAACTTTTAATTGTCAAACTGGTTTCCTCATTGAACTGAAACACAGACACACAGATATTATCGTCAGTTTATCGATGAAAACAACCTTTGAGTCTTCTTAACAATATAACTGAGTAAAGACAGTTTCTCCTTACAATATAACTGAGCCAGTCAATATTTTCTTTACAAATATGGCTGAGCCAGCCAAATTTCTTTACACAAGCATCAGCAGACTTGACTATTTCAGTCTCATTCTCCAGTCATTTTTTAATATTGTTTAATTTTACTACATGGAGTGCAGACTTATTAAGGAAGTTGTATTTTTGAGGAATCATTTTATTATTGAACAACAACCATGTTCTCAATGAACCCAAAAAGCTCATTAATATCAAAGCTGAATGTTTTTGGAAGTAGTTTTTAGTTTTAGCTATTTTAGGGTGATATCTGTGTGTGCAGGTGACTATTACTGTGCATAATTATTAGGCAACTTAACAAAAAACATATATACCATTTCAATTATTTATTTTTACCAGTGAAACCAATATAACATCTCCACATTCACAAATATACATTTCTGACATTCAAAAACAAATCAGCGACCAATATAGCCACCTTTCTTTGCAAGGACACTCAAAAGCCTGCCATCCATGGACTCTGTCAGTGTTTTGATCTGTTCACCATCAACATTGCGTGCAGCAGCAACCACAGCCTCCCAGACACTGTTCAGAGAGGTGTACTGTTTTCCCTCCTTGTAAATCTCACATTTGATGATGGACCACAGGTTCTCAATGGGGTTCAGATCAGGTGAACAAGGAGGCCATGTCATTAGTTTTTCTTCTTTTATACCCTTTCTTGCCAGCCACGCTGTGGAGTACTTGGAGGCGTGTGATGGAGCGTTGTCCTGCATGAAAATCATGTTTTTCTTGAAGGATGCAGACTTCTTCCTGTACCACTGCTTGAAGAAGGGGTCTTCCAGAAACTGGCAGTAGGACTGGGAGTTGAGCTTGACTCCATCCTCAACCCGAAAAGGCCCCACAAGCTCATCTTTGATGATACCAGCCCAAACCATTACTCCACCTCCACCTTGCTGGCGTCTGAGTCGGACTGGAGCTCTCTGCCCTTTACCAATCCAGCCACGGGCCCATCCATCTGGCCCATCAAGACTCACTCTCATGTCATCAGTCCATAAAACCTTAGAAAAATCAGTCTTGAGATATTTCGTGGCCCAGTCTTGACGTTTCAGCTTGTGTGTCTTGTTCAGTGGTGGTCGTCTTTCAGCCTTTCTTACCTTGGCCATGTCTCTGAGTATTGCACACCTTGTGCTTTTGGGCACTCCAGTGATGTTGCAGCTCTGAAATATGGCCAAACTGGTGGCAAGTGGCATCTTGGCAGCTGCACACTTAACTTTTCTCAGTTCATGGGCAGTTATTTTGCACCTTAGTTTGTCCACACGCTTCTTGCAACCCTGTTGACTATTTTGAATGAAACGCTTGATTGTTTGATGATCACGCTTCAGAAGCTTTGCAATTTTAAGACTGCTTCATCCCTCTGCAAGATATCTCACTATTTTTGACCTTTCTGAGCCTGTCAAGTCCTTCTTTTGACTCATTTTGCCAAAGGAAAGGAAGTTGCCTAATAATTATGCACACCTGATATAGGGTGTTGATGTCATTAGACCACACCCCTTCTGATTACAGAGATGCACATCACCTAATATACTTAATTGGTAGTAGGCTTTTGAGCCTATACAGCTTGGAGTAAGACAACATGCATGAAGAGGATGATGTGGACAAAATACTCATTTGCCTAATAATTCTGCACTCCCTGTATTTCAGCAGCTCTTAGGAGGTTGCAGTGCTGCTCAAAAGCAAGGAAACTTTTTTTCTGTCTCAACATCACGCCCCAGAGCCAGGTTTTCTGCCTTAGTTGCCATGGTTACCCCCAAAATGCTGCTGATAAGCAGCTGTATTGATATGCAGTATTCATAACAGTTTGCATTGTCCATTTTTGACAACAAATAGGTGTGCAGGAGGCAGGATGTCACCCAAAAACACCTGCGCTCATTTCTAGGATGGGTGCGATTTAAAAATGACTTTGTGTTGGTATGTTTTTGCTGAGCTTAGGTGGAGTTTTACTCAGGATTCTATGCAAGGTTTTATAAACGAGGCCCCAGGTGATTGTGTGAAGAACTTGCTTATTTTTCAGCGGCGAATCCAGAGCGAGACGACTTCAAAATAAAACTCTGCCTGTTCCGCAGCAGTTTGTTCTCTGAACACAAAATATTCATTTCTTTCTACTAAATGTTCCGGAATCCATTTGTGCTGTTGTTTGAGCAGTACCTCTGCCCACCACTAGAGGACACTCTTCTTTATAAATTTAACAAGCTGCAGATTTTTCCTGTTTCTGTAAATTAAAGAAATCACAACCTACAGGCTGAAAATTCGCCTGATAGAGAAATCGATTTAATAATAATAATTTACCTGTCCCGTGTGTTTTTAGCTGTCCTGGGCGTTCTGGTGGCCCACTAGAACATTTAGTGTTTGTGACAGGACAGATGGTAGAGAACTCTCACAGAGACCACTTAGAACATCAACACTGACGGTTCCCCCTCCTCGCGGCCCAGCGGGCCTTCTGATGGAACAAACAAAACTGGCACAGGTGGAGCACTGCTACATCACAAAAACAAGGAAACAATCATTTTATTCAACTAACAACAATACAATACAGTTAAAGTAAAACAAAGCTGGCGCGGTTCCTCCAGCAAACAGCTGCTCAGCGCCGCTTGTCGTACGTCTGTATTGTGCTCCACTCGTAGGACTCTGCAGGAAGACAAAGACCTGATGTAGAAAACATGAATAGTAAAACAAAAACGTAACCAGGATTTAGCTCACCTGGCTCCTCTTGACTCCTCTTCCCCATCAGTCCTACAAACGAGTTCACTTTGTGTCCTTTAAAAGAGAAATATTCAGGCTTTTTGACACAAAAGTAATCAGATTCAAATCTCTTGTCCCACTGGCTCAGACAGGGATCCTCTGGGCCTCTGTTAAAGTTGAGTTTTTCTCTCCACTGTCGCTACATGCTTGCTTAGTATGAGGATTGCTGTGAAGTCTCTTGTCAGTGACTCGATGCAACATGCTGGTCTGTCATAATGAACTGAGCTCAATTGGAATGTTTTATTTAGTGAAGTGCCTTGAGACGGCTTGTGATTTGGTGCATTTTAAATAAATAGAATTTAAAAAATACGAACTTTGATCATCCACGTTTCATCTTTAAAGAGCAAGTCACCCCCCTACCAGACTCTACTCCACCCACATTTCCTGTTTGAAAACTGCTACAAAAGGAGGCGGGGAGTGAGGAATTTAAAAATTAAAGGTCTAGTTCTCTGAGAAACGGCGTATTACTTGTTCTTTCTGAGGTATGGTCGGTCCCTGATTTGTGCATACATGTTGAACACGAACATCGTCTTAAACTCCCATCACCTGAATTAGTCGCAGAAAGAAAATGAACTGAAAACAGCCAGGCCAACAACAGCCAGTGTCTCCTACATCGCAGGGAAGTGTAATAGTGTATGTAGTGGCCCCGCCCACCTTGGCTTCGGCCCACCCAAGAGTGCATTTCAGCTAATGGAAGCTAACCATTAGCAATAGCCTTTCCGCAACATGGCTTGTGTTTTCATCTTCCTGCTGTTTAAACCTGGAACATAAATTGGTTGGAAGTAAACGTGAAGCAGCTACGGTGCACACGGGTGGTGGTGGTGTGTTTGCTGTCAGTCAGAGTAATGGCCTGTAATTGGATCATGAGAGCTTGTGCGGGAGGGAGGGGGGTGTATAACCCAAGGGAGACCTGGGGGACTACTTTATATTACAAGAGAGAAATCAATATTTGCATTAGCCTGATGAGTTGGGTGTGGAAGCTGTTTAGTTTTCTGTCTGGTCTAGAGACTCAGAGCCCCCCCCCCCCCCCCCCCCCCTCGTGACTGACAGCATGGTCGTGGGATGAATTCAACTCTGACTCATTTAGAAGCTTCTTTTTTCTTGTCCTGCTTTGTCACTCGGTCTTCGGACCTCCTCCTAACTCACACACACACACACACACACACACACACACACACACACACACACACACACACACACACACACACACACACACACACACACACACACACACACACACACACACACACACACACACACACACACACACACACTGCTGTGAAGCCACCTGTGGGAGTTGTTAATTAAACTGTGTTGGCTCTGGTCTGTTTGGTTGGAAAAATAAAACTGGTTTTAATCCCAAAGATGAAATGAAGCAGCTGTTCTACTGAACTCTGAAGATAAACGCTCTCCTTCTGCTGCCTTTAATAAATCACAGCATGAATTAAACATGAAATTAGAAATGCAGCTCAGCTTTAGTGCTTTTATTCTCACTGCGGAGCACTTTGCTGCTTCCTGTCCTCGACTGCTTGGTGGATTTTTGGGGTTTATTTTGAGAAACTACTGTAACCACTACAAGTAGGTCGGTTGCTAAAAATCTGCATTCAGTGATCTTTTCACACGTCAGGCTTTAAAGGGATAAACATCATTTTATATTATAAAATATAAATAAATATAAATAATGTTAATAAAATTTCAATGAATCAATTTGAACAGAATTGTCTTTATGGTCATTTTTGAGTCTAAAGGTAAACTTTGCTCATGTTTTTAATACATTTGCAGTTGTTTCTAGTAGGAATGAACTTCTTGCCAGTTGTTCTTTGGGGAAAAAGAGCTCCGGTGCGCCTGTTTGAGGACATCGCAAGAGAAGAAAGTATCCCCAGACGATTTTGAGTCTTTATTCCTGACATTTGGGCAGATCTCCTCTGATTGGCTAAGTCAGTCCCACTGACTCTTTTTTTTTTTGCTTAATTTCCACAAATAACAAGCCTGAAGGAGTTGTGCTGTGTGGTGGCATTGCTAATAGTTAGTTCTCTGCTGTTTTCCTGGATGCTAAACCGACAACAGCCTTTCCCGTCGTGAGCCAAGATGGTTGAGTCTTTGAACGTTAGGTGACAGTGTGGCGTAGATATGTCTGTTTTCTATCAGAAGCTAATGCAGGAGGTGTAGGAGACTATTTTACTTTCAATCCTGCATGAAAAACTCAGAATAAAGATAATTTTGAACAATAAGTGAAAATGGTTTCTCAGTGGACCTGCTGTTTAATGGTTTTTCAAACTAATTGAGACTTACTTTTCCTGGAGATCTGTGCATTTGCTGAGGGAGACACAAAGAAAGCATCATTAAAAATAAGATCCGAACCAATCGATGTATGAGGAAGTGTCAAGATTACAGTGGAGATGTCCAGAATAAAAGTCCACATTGGACTATAACATTGTGAGAAAGCGGTAAAGCTGTTTTACCTGCGCCAGTGGTCGGTCCATGGGCACCAAGGGGCATGGGAGGGACCAACTAATCAGGCTCATGAAAAAAAAAACTTCCGAGGGACGTTTCGGGCACTGAGCACCATCAGCCAGCCCAGGAAGAAGAAAAGCTCCAGTTTGTTGTAGAAAGCAACTTAATTGGCTGCTATAGGCCCATTTCTACTATCGGGACAAAGTTTACCGGACCATTGTGCCATGCGTGTGTCTCCTTTTCACCACGCCATTTCAGGAACCAGCGGAGTGCCTGAACTGGGCAAGGTACCTGGAAAAGCTGATTTGATGCAACTCAGTAGAAAAATCATATCTGCATTTGTGGAGTTGGAAGAGTTGCTGGTAAAGCGGCACACAAGCAGTGTTGATACTGTTTTAAAATCCATGTTTCTAAGCTCCCAACACAAAACTACGTGGCGCCCCCCCCCCCCCACACACACACACACACATCGCTGTAATTCACAACGCTTTGTGGGCACCAACCAGCAAGCTTATAAAAAAGCCTTCCGTGAGGCGCTCCGCACACGGAGCAGCCTCAGCAACAGCCGTCCCAGGCAGGGCGAAGGTAAGAAAGCAACAACTCATTTGAGACGCTGTTTGCATGTGGCTTCTGCACAGACGGCCGCTCACATTGACTGAGGTCTGTCTGAGGGACATCTGCTCTCACAAGAGCACCAAATGATCATTGAAACAAGTCTCACTTCCTGTCTGGCTCATGTCATTATTTATACATCGTGACACTGCATGCAAATGGACTCCATGCAAAAACATTCCGGAGCTTTGCATCTTAGTCCGCATGGCAGCCGGTGTGAACTCTCTGATTGGACTCAATGATTTTTGGTCCATGTGGAAGCTGTACAGAGTCCAGACCACATCTGTTCTGCATTTAGTGTGACTGAGGCTTTTTTTTGGTACCAAGGGTCCGCCCACACGCCTAACGCTCAGACTTTTATTCTGGACATTTAAAATTTTATCACAACTCTGCCTCCAAGTTGTTGCTGTTTTTAGTGTCCCTAATCTGCCTCCGTAGCTCAGAAACCCAACTCACCCATGGAGCGCTTCCCCATCAGACCGATGAACTGACGCGGTGGCGGCTTCCTCGTCATCCTCAGCAGGATTTTTCTGAATGGATCACTGGAGAGCCAGTCCTCCTGCGGAGGGGTGGAATCAGTGAACCCAGTAATAATCCAGATCCAGATCACCTGGATCTGCTGTGTCTCTCTTTAATAATTCTGATAAATACTATGTGGATTTGGGGCTTTCAGTAACAGTTTCTATTCTCATCCTAGTGTGCATTAGTCTAGCTGAGACGAGGACCGGGGGCCGCTAATGGCCCCGGCACCCAGTTCTAATGATTTATACCAGACTCATTCATCTGCAGAGAGAGGAGGAGCAGGTTGGCTCGTCTCCAGTTCACAAAGTCAAACTCAGGACGTTCCACGTCACTGAACATGCAGCCATGTTGGTTTGATTAGATTTCTACAGACAGAGAAAATTCATCAGAGGAACAAGTCTTCTCAGCTCAGTTTGGACTTGGTCACGCTGATGTTCTGGGAGGTTCTGGTGAAGCACTCCAGTTGCTTTAAGCCCACAAACTGAGCTAAACTGAAGAAATTTACTGAAAAAAAAACTACTTAAAAATTCCTTAAGTTATAAATTACTTTACATGAATACACAAATAAAGACTAACCAAAGAAGACACTTTGGAGTGACAGTTAAACTGTTTTCAGAAAAATTAATAAATACAATTTTTTTGCTAATAATTTGACAGATTTGTGCTCTCAATTAAAGAAACTGGATCCTTTAGTTCCTGTAGACCTCAGATCAATGTTCTCCAGCTATTGAGAAGTAAAACAAGCAGAACAACATCCATTTAAAACGCACAGGTCTGATTTAATCCACAATAACCAGAGATTAGTTCTGTAGGAGATCATTTTTTGCCCCCAAAGAGTTAAAATATTTTCTCTAAATGTCTAATTTTATATTTCTGCTCCGTTTCGAAGGCTCAAGACAAAACCTTCAATAAAATAAAACCATGTTACATCCCAGTCAAATTAAAACTGGGAGAATTCAGAAAGACCCGTGTATGCTACCTGGATCGGGTTCCTGCTGGTCCAGAACTCGGTTCCGTCCTTTGGTTCCGTCTCTTCACAAAACACTTGAGCTGCGGAGATCAAAACCACTAAAACCGGCAGGATCAGAAACTTCATGATTGTTTTTTTTTACAGTTTTTATTATTTTTGATTGAATCAGAATAAATTAGCCGCAGTCAAACAACAAAACTAGAAACTAAATCAGCTCGAGCTGTGCGCGCGCTGCTCCTTCCTTCAGAAAGCGCTTTTATTCCATTGCGCGCGTGCGTCACACCGCTGGAAGCTCTCCGCGCGCGCGGCCTCTTGTCTCGTGCGCTCTTCTGTCAGAGCGCCTTGCGCTCCTGTCTTTATAGGGAGCCTGAGCGGCGTTGCTAAGCAACGCGATGGCAGCAGAACTCCGTGATGATGAGGTTGTGGGTCCGTCCGGACCGTCACGCGCGGGTCAGAACCAGCAGGTTGGTCTGTACAACGACGTTCAGCACTCGGGTGAGTAATTTGATGTTTCTACTCCACCCAGACAAAAAAACTTTACATGAAATATTTAAGAAAACCTTTAAATTCCCAACTAAACACTGCAGAAATCATGACCTCTGACCTTATGATGTCCATCTTCAAAATAAACTTTAAAGCTTCATCCAAACTCCAAACGACCTTGTAAATTATTTAGTTTGGTCTCTGTTATTACATATAAATTATTATTATTTACATCTGTCTCCACTAGTTTTAACAATTAAAAATAAAGCTTCTAACAGTTTGGATAATTTTTTATGTTTGAGGGAATTCTGCTCCAATCACTTTGTGTTGTTACACAAGTTTCTGATTTTAATTTTGATTTGTTTGCTTCAGTGACATAATTACTATAGGCTACAGAAACAACAAGAAAATGTACAAATTCTGTTTCAAGTTGCAGTGGCACACTTTCATGTATAAAATAAAATCGTAAAAATCCTCATTTGCATAAATATCTCAGGGTCACAGATAAAATCGTAAAGCAGGTATGTAACTAAGAAGGTTACGTCAAAAATGCAAATTTGGACCACCATAAAATAGAAGCTGTACCACTAAAATAAAAGCAGCATGAGTTTTTCTCTGTCTGATACTGTCTGGTCTTAAGCTCTCCTGCAGTTTAAGAGCAAGTCATCCCCAAATACACAATTTTTTGCTGATAAACTATATAAATGAGTGTCTAATTGTGCTGTAGACACATGTAGGCAATAATTTGGCACTTTAGTGCATCTTAGTTAAAATTTAAACATTCTGCCTGAAACTGTCAGCGTTGCGCCCTCTTCAGGTAAAAACTGCACTGAATTTAAATCTCCATCGCTATTGGCTAAAAGGTACCCTATGATGTTAGCTTGTACCATATGATGTCACAACGCTGTTGCGAGCCTGTGTGTGTATTTGTTAGTGGCTCTGCCCTCTCGCCCTGCCAGGCAACAGCATTTATTGCTTTTTCAAACAGGAAGTGGGAGTGGAGTAAGACTCTGGTACGGGGTGACTTGCTCTTCAAGGATCCTGGAATAAATTTTTAGACATGGGAACTCGTCACCATGCTTGTATTTTTTAGGCTACTTCAATGGTGGTCTGAAGGTACGTTAAGCCTGCATGTTAAAGTCAAAGCGACAGATCATTTTCAAAAATAATAAGTAAAAAACATTTTTGGTTTCAGTGAACCTTCTCTTTAATCATTTGTATTTTTGATGTAAAAACACTACAGCCATGGGCTTTCTAATGGGATACCTTGCTGGCCCAAGAAGGATGCGTTTATGCATCCTCGATTCAACGGACAGTGCAACAAGAACATCTGGGAACTTTGAGCGTACTTGTTACCATACATATTTAGGATTGGAACAGTATCTGGGCCACTGTTGGTGATGTTGTACATTAGTACACGAGTTCAGACAAGTACGCATACTGAGCAACGGCCAAAGACTACGTCAGCTGATGATGCACCTGACCTAACGTAACTTCAGCTGAGCTTAAAAGCTATATGCGATAAAAGTATGGAGCTCCATTTGTGAAAACATTCATTTTGCAAATTATTATTTTTCCCCCCTGTCCTGTCTGGCTGTGAAGCAAACAGAATTAATGTCTGAATGCTGGTAGCAAGCCTTACAGATTTACTCTCAGGAGGAGCATCAAAGCGTCCCACAAAAATTAACAATCAATGTTGAACAGGGGTCTGCTTCTAGACCTGCAGAAAAGGGACACACAACAATACATCAGGAGCAAGCTATCACTGCGTCAACTTGATGAAGAAATATAAAATCAACATTGTTTGAACAATCACACGATAATAAATCACAGTGCATTTAGTGCCAACCGCAGCCTTAAGACATGTGTTGAACGTGCCCAAGTCCATACATTTGAGAGCACCATGTGAGCACCTGTGTGTGGACACACGCTTGTATATGTAAAGTTTCTCTATAGAAGCGTCCAATAGAGAGTGTGAGGGGCCACAGTTCTGCCCCCCAAAGATGTGTAGGAGATGGAGGGAGCTCCAAGTCCCAGAGATCCAGGCGCTGCCCCAGATTACAGGGACCCCAGGGAGACTGCGACCAGAAAAGCCCCTGAAACCCTTGAGAGGCGCAGACGATTGCCCTGGGGGTTCACAACCAACAGCCGGCAGAGTCCTGGGAGATATCAGCGGCTACCCCACAGGCCAGCCCGCAGCCTCCCATCCCCTAGCCAGCCGAGCCCGTAACCCAGCGACCCGGGACCCAGGGGCGACCACCCCTGCCGGAGACCCAGCAGAGCCCAGGGACCCAGATCCCACCAGGCAGCCACCAGGATTGATCAGGCAGACGCCAAAAATCTTAAACACCCTGACCCGGGAGCCACAAACACTCAGGCAGACCAAGGCACCACACTCCACACTAGATGTGGCAGGGGGAGAGGAGACGAAGATGTATAGCAGCAAAAGAAGTCCCAGGAGAGGGGAGGAGTCAAAGGCCCCACCTGACATATACAGTCATACACAGACACAGTCACACACTTCCTCGCTCATGCTCACACATACACATACAACCCAATACTTACAAAAAATGCACGCTGAACACCCACTCATGCTCCCCATACACACCCTATTCACTCTGGTCCCAGTACTGCTGCACATTAGGTACAACCATTACCGGTTCCCAGAGTTCGACCCTTTCTGCTGGGGTGCTGATGAACAGGCTTCCCCGTCCAACGCTGAGCAAAGCAACCCACCACCCCAGACCCCAACCAGACGGCCAGATCCCCCTCCTAGCCTCCAGCCCCGGGAAGCCAAGAGACAACAGAGCTGTGCTAAGGCCCCTAGTCTCCCTCACTCACGCCGGGGACACACCGGCCGCGGAAGCGCCGAGAAGCGAATCGCTCACGAAATTCGGCCGCTGCTCGCCGCTCCTCAGTTCAGATCAGTCGCGCCCCAGTCGAGGCGCGCCTCAGCTCAGCTGTAGTTTTTCTTTTAAACACTTGGTGTCCTCCATTTCCTCTCTGCCTTTTCTCAGCTCTTTTCCTCTACGTTTGAGTGTGTGTGTGTGTGTGTGTGCGTGCGTGTGTGTGTGTGTGTGTGTGTGTGTGTGTGTGAACCTATGGTATGAGTTGTTTCTGCCAGTTGAATCTCTTGGAACCCGCTCCAATTCTGCAGCTGTATCCTATGGGTACGTAAATAATCATGTTTTTCGGGGGGCGTACAGCTCCTTGTGTTTCTCAACTTCAATAATTAATTTAAAGTCATCCATCTTAACTGCTTGCCTCAGACTTTCTGCCTCTCTGTCCTGTTTGCTCCGGTGAAAAGACACCCAAAACCACACACCCCTTCACGTGGTCACACACGCACACAAGTTCAATGTGTGTGTGTGTTCATGTGGTTTTTCTGCAGTGTCTGATTACGAACACATTTGACTATTGCGGAATTTTATTTTGAAATGCTTTATTTTGTTAACTTTACCTGCCTGCCTCTTATGTGTAGGTTTGACTTCCTGCCAGAATTGACGCGATTCACCCGCGGCTCGCGAAAAAAATAGAGCCGACGCTGAAATGATCGCTGCACGGCGCGGGCTGAAGCGCCGGCACGCGCCGGCGCGAGGCGATTCGCGACACTTCGGCGGCCCATGTGGTCTATAGAACAGCTTAACAAGGGCGCCCAATGAAGGCGGTCCCATTTTCGCGGCGCTTCCGCGGCCGGTGTGTCCCCGGCGTCACTCTACTGAAACAGCTCTTCTTAGGGTCTCTAATGACCTTCTGACTCACAGTGATGCAGGGGACTGTTCTGTTCTGGTCCTGCTGGACCTGACTGCAGCCTTTGACACTGTTGACCATCACCTGCTACTGGAGAGGCTGAGAGACTGGGTAGGCCTATCAGGATCTGCTCTGGAGCGGTTCTCCTCTTATCTTTCTGAGCGCTCATTTTCTGTGGCCGTCTCCAAGTTTAGGTCCTCCACCACCTCTCTTACTCATGGTGTCCCACAAGGTTCTGTGCTGGGGCCTCTGCTCTTCCTCCTCTATCTGCTTCCTCTTCAGCACATCCTGAGTTCCTTCAAAGGAATCTCCTACCATCTTTATGCAGATGACATCCAACTGTACATCTCCTTTAAGCCCCATGAGATGTCTAAGCTGCAGCTGTTACACACCTGCTTAGACTCTATCAAAACCTGGATGGCTGGGAGCTTTCTACAGCTGAATGGAGATAAGACTGAGATCTTCATCTGTGCCCCAGACAAGCTGGTTCCCAAAGTCAGAGACTCTCTTGGTCATCTTGCTTCTCACACCAAACCTTCTGTCAGGAATCTTGGCGTGACCTTTGACCCAGCTCTCACCCTGGATTCTCATGTCAGTTCTCTTGTTCGCTCCTCCTACTTCCATCTCAGGAACATTGCTAAGCTGAGTCCCATTCTGTCGCGCTCTGAACTTGAGACTGTTCTCCACACCTTCATCTCCTCGTGTCTGAGCAGAACCTCCCTGAACCGTCTACAGGTGGTTCAGAATGCCTGTGCTCGGCTTCTGACCAAGTCCTCCAAACACACCCACATCACCCCGCTTCTCCTCCAGCTTCACTGGCTGCCAGTCAACTTCAGGGTTCATTTCAAGATCCTGGTTCTGGTCTATAGGGCCTTACATGGACAAGCACCATCTTACATTGGTGATCTTCTTAGTCCCTACACCCCCAGCAGGTCCCTGAGGTCCAGTGATCAAAGCCTACTGGTTGTGCAGCACCAGGCTAAAGACCAAAGGTGACAGATCATTTGCTGCTGTGGCCCCCAGACTCTGGACCTCTCTCCCCTTAGCCTGAGATCAGTGGACTCAGTGGTCTCCTTTAAAAAGCAGCTGAAGACTCACTTGTTCAAGCTGGCTTTTGTATGACCTTCTTCACCACTCTCTCTTTACTCTGCTCTCCCCACCTTCCTCAGGATCCACTGATGTCCCTCTTTCCTATTCACTTTCTCTCTTTCGTAAGATTTTTTAATCACAATTGTCTATTTTTGCTCATTTAAAATATATTAACATTTTCTAAATGCTATTTTATATTTTTAAACTTTTTGTTTTTGTGAAGCACCTCATTATTTTTATCTTGAGAGGCGCTATAGAAATGATACTTTCTTCTTTCTTCTTCTTCTTCTTCTTCTGCTTCTACCAGCTGGGGCTCACAGACTCTGCAGCTCTGAAAGATAAACAACAACTTTCTTTCCCAAGGTCCCATCTGGCTGCCTCCACAGAAGGAAGAACTCCAGCTCGAATCAATTGCTAAATTCAGGAATGATTTCTTAAATCAATAAGAACTTATTCCATGACTTATAATCCAGATAATCATTAGATAAACATTTGTTTATTACTACTTATAATAATTATAGTATAATGAAATGCTTCATTAATCTGTGCTCGCTGAATGGATGTTATGTTGTGTTATATCTACCACTGCAGTGTGTTCAGCATGTTTACACGACAAGGTCCTCACACCTGCATTCACACAATGACAAGTACAGTTAAGTTAAACTACAACACATAGAGACTTTTAAACCAGTCAGAACATCCTGTATCAAGAAGGCATTTTTCTGAGTTGTCTTGGTAACATCTCTCAAACCTGTCAGCCTCTGATTGGCTGTGCAAGTCATAACATCAAAACCTTAAAACTGGATCATCCTGAGTGATTCGACAGTTCTAGAGAATCGCGTCAGGCCGGCCACCTGTGGTAAACCTCTTTAACCATCAAAGATTTTGACACGTCATCAAAACCTTTTTGCACCTGCAAAGCTGATGAGCAAACAGTTCCTGCAGAAACAAAGCTGATATTTTTAGACTCCTTAAGAGTCCGTCAGACGCACGGTTCCATCCAGCTGTTGTGACCCGAGACATCTCTGGACGGAAGAGTCGGTATCACGGTATTCTACAGTCCTCCGGTGCCAGAGGTCAGCCGACCCCTGCGACGTTCGGATCCACCAAGAGGGTCTCTCCAAAACGGGTAAAGTAGACATGACAGATTGCTTCTGATGTTCTTCTGAAGATAACAACTTCATAGTTTAGAGCAAACCAAATTATTTTCACCAGAACTCAGCTTACTTTGATAAGGAAGCTCTGACTGACATCGCATTCACACATAGGTTCCTTCATCACGTTTAGTTACATCCACTCACAGTAAATGCTTAGTTAATTAGTCATGTTTTAATTGTTTGTAAAATAAATTCTTACTTTTATAAACCTGACTCTTTCTTGAAGTAACACAAAGTGTGGTTGATCACTGAAAAAGCAAAGAGCCTAGATCTTCTAAACTAAAACCTAGAATCTTCTGATAATATAAAATAAAGACCTAGCAGGTTAATATTTTATATTTATATAGATCATTACATCTTCCCGGTCATAACAAATAAAAATGATCGATTTGCCTACGCTACATGAGTAAAAGATAAATCAGGTTCAGACGCTCGCCTCACTGCCTGGGAATCACACAAAGCTCCTCCTACTCTCAAAGGAGGCAGCTTGGGTTGACCTTGATGTTTCTATTTTTTATTTTTATTTTACAAACGTACTCTTGAGGGGGTAAACACGATCAGATTTAATGTGACGTGTAACAAAGAATTCCTGCTGAACTTTGTAGATTGGTTTATGGTTGTATCCGAGTGGGACTTTGTGGTCACAGAGGCATTCCGGTCTGGAATTTAATCATCCTCACAAGCGTGACAGCTCATCCAATTAGCAGATGGAGGAGGTGAGGAGATGGGGGTGATGCAGAGCTGCAGAAACCTTACAGAGGGTGGGGAAGTCGTGGTAAGTCAACAGAGCTGGAAGCCGTTGAAGTTGGGTCATACTGCAGAAACGATTAATTATGTGGCGAAATGGGAGTAAATGGGATACGAGTGTGAGCTGAACTCACAGAGGAGGCTCCTCTAGCACCATGAGCTGCTACATCAGAGCATATGCTGATGATCTGGGTGGAAACAAGCCAATGAACTGAGGCGTCTGTGCCAGTAGTCAATGCATCCTAAAAACAGAGAAAATCCCTGGTGAGGAAAAAAAAAGACATCAAATTAATCTTGTAATTAAAGTAGTTGAGAAGATGCCAAATCACTGCCTGTTCAGATAAATAAAGACATAAAAACATTTTGTTTTTCTAAAAAAACTCCAACATCCCTTTGTTAGCATCTAAATATGAGAAACTATCATTCATTCTGTTTGGGAACTACACACCAAACCCTCTGTCAGGAATCTTGGCGTGACCTTTGACCCAGCCCTCACCCTGGATTCTCATGCCAGTTCTCTTGTTCGCTCTTCCTTCTTCCATCTCAGGAACGTTGCTAAGCTGAGTCCCATTCTGTCCCGCTCTGAACTTGAGACAGTTATTCACACCTTCATCTCCTCACCGTAGGCCCTGTCCACGCGTAGCCGGGTACCTCCCAAAACAAAGCTATCTTTTTACGATTCGGCCTGTCATCCACACCCAAAACACAGATTTACACAACGAAAACAAATCTTTTTAAAAACTCCGGCTAAAGTGAATGTTTTTCCGTTTTAAGCGTGTGAACTGAAATAACGAGAGTTTTAGGTTTCACAACGTCACCGTCGGTGAGAAAACTGCTGACGGCCCATGCAAGACCTGTATTCACACACGGATGCCCGCAGAGCTGTGCTCGCATTATCAGTCGTCCATGCTCTTTTTGTGTTTTAGCAATTCTACCTCATCGGTCCACACAAACGAGCTAGGCGCCATGTTTCATGTTTTGTTGAAGTTGAGCAGGAAGACGAAATGGATCAGCGTCGAGGAACTACTGCCACCTACAGGTCTGGCATGCCTATGAATGTGCTTAACAATGCACTTATGTGGTCACGTGTGGGCGGAGTTTCTTCTAAAAACAATGAACTGTGGACGCTACTTTTTGGGAGGGCGTATGTTCATCTTTAAAACAACCCGGCTACGTGTGGACAAGGCCTCAGACTACTGTAACTCTCTTTTCACGTGTCTGAGCAGAACCTCCCTGAACCGTCTACAGGTGGTTCAGAATGCCTGTGCTCGGCTTCTGACCAAGTCCTCCAAACACACCCACATCACCCCGCTTCTCCTCCAGCTTCACTGGCTGCAGGGGCGGATCTACAAGGGTGGCATAGGGTGGCAGTTGCCACCCTAAAAGAAAGCCTTGCTACCCCTGCTGCCACCCCAGCTGGCAGCTATAAATTCAAGAAAAATCAAAGTTTTTCAACTCTCAGGCTCATAAAGACCTATTTGCTTACTTTGTATAAAAAAGCACAGTAATTAACTTTTACTTTCCAGAAAACCACAATTTATTTTAATGGTGGTAGACAGGACTGCTTCTAGCTCAACAATAATTACCAACAACTCAATTTTACAGTCAAAAGTGTGTGAAGTGAATAATGAACCAATCATGGTGTTTTACTTCCTTTAATGAGTCGTTCACAACTATAACAGCAGACGGCAAACTGCACCCCATTTGATAGCAGAGGCTTACTACCCTAATACGTGTGATAAGTGCTCACCATAAAAAAAACCAAGAGTTCTATCACCAGTTATGACCGTGTATTTATCAACTTACCAGAGGTGTGGACTCGAGTCACATGACTTGGACTTGAGTCATTATTTTAATGACTTCTGACTTGACTTGACAAAATCTATGAAGACTTACAACTTGACTCGGACTTGAACGCCAATAACTTTCAACTTGAATCGACTTGCATCTGTTGACTTGATGATGACTTGAGCATATTTGATATTTTAGCACACAAGTGGCCAAAAATCATAAATCATTCTTGGTTCTGGGTTTGATCTTGTTCTGCTAACTGCAGCAGCATTTGTTCATAATCAGTTTCAGTTGCACGTTCTGCTTGTTTGAGCAAATAAATGAAGCTTTAAGAAACGTTATTTCTGGAATTTATTTATTATCATTGTCATTAAGTTGAAGTTGGACAGATGACTTGATTATGACTTGAAAATTCAAAGTTAAGGACTTGGACTCGACTTGGACTTGATTGTCTTTGACTTGGAATTGACTCGAGACTTGACTGGAAAGACTTGTGACTTAACTGTGACTTGCAAAGCAGTGACTTGGTCACACCTCTGCAACTTACTGTGTTGTTTGAAGTATTTTGCCTGCCTTTCACAGTTTATTTTTATCTCTGTTCTGTATTTAATGCGCTCTTCATGCAGCACTTAGGTCAGCTGCCATGCTGTTTTATAAGTGCTTTACAAATAACTTTGATGATGATGATGATGATGTGTGACTTGTCTTTGCTTGACATCTAGATTCTTCTGGCGCTGATCTGTAACTGGCAACAGCCATGAATCTCACAGAGGGTGTGTGAGATAGTAACTTTTTGTGTGAACAAAATGGACTGCAGTACCAAGACTGAACCACAGGATGTCCGTACATTATGCATCTTTAACTTGTTAAAGACTCTTTAGTGTTCTGGAATAACAAAAGTCATGTAGAGCACCATGTAAATGTCTTTAATGTAAAAAGTAGAAATACTTTAAAATTAATATGATAAAAAACAGAAAACACAAAGCTCTTTAAATAGTTCACCTCTGAAGTCCTTAAAATGTGAGCTCAGATGAAGAGACGCATATTTTGTTGTCTTTCCCACCCAACACCCACAGATTCAACCTGAATGAGGTAATGCAGTATGTGTGTGTGAGTGTGTGTGTGTGTGTGTGTGTGTGGGGGGGGGTTGTATTTTGAGTGACCTAACAGAACCAGCCATGTAGGCTCTATTCTCAGAGTGAGAGGCGTTTAAACAAGTCAAAACAAAACTCGTCTGTACTTCACACACTCAGTTTCAGTTATCTGCCAAATGTCAAGTGGACCGCTGGATGTGTGTGTGTGTGTGTGTGTGTGTGAGTGTGTGAGGGGGGAAACAAGAGTCCTGGTAGAACAAAAAAAGGACAAACTTGAACTTTACTGAGTGGTTAGAACACAAAAACAAATGTTTTTCACAGCTGAGTGTTCTGAGGACGCATCTTGGATGCTTCAGGAATGAATCACATTCTGCAGAAAATTTGTTAGTTTTTCATAAAAGTTGCACCTCTCTTCTGCCCTTCTACTTAACAAACACATTTGACACTCCAGCAGGGAAAAAATGCATGATTCACCCCTTGGAGCTATCGTAGAGGTGACTATTCAGACACTGTGGAGCTCAGCTTAAAGGAATTTCAATCAGGATGGTCCAGATGGGACACGTCAGCTGCAAATGGCAAATCTGCAGGATGCTCACTAATTTGCAGTTCTCACCAAACTGTGTAAGGACTCAGGAGCAGAGACATCCTTCGGGTTTGTTCCTCTGAACATCTCAGCCGTAGAATAAAGTGTGGGGAGCTTTCAGTGTAACACACTGACTTTAACCTTCAGATTAGAGCTGCACGGGCCTGAAATCTGAGCCCGTGTCCGGCCCGGCCCGAGGGGGTGGAGCCCCAGCCCGACCCGGTCCGAAAAGGTTTTCAGGATTTTCTGGCCCGACCCGAGGCCGAGCCCGACTTTTTTTTAACCAACTAAATGAAAACAAAGTGCATCAATCCTGACCCATGTGTTAAAAGACGTGCAGGATCCGATCAATTTGTTTTTCCCTCATTTACCGTCACGGAGATGATGGTGCACAGGCTCTGGTGGTAATCAAGTTAAATTTTATCTCTTTCCAACAATTTTCACAAGAAAACAGAACAGCAGGGCTTGTGTTGTGTTGACTGGACAGTTCCCGTATTTGACCGTTTATTTTGACGGAGAAAGAATAGAAAGAATTACCCTGACGCATGCAGACGAACTGACACTTTATTCGTTACACACATCGCAGATGTAGCTAAAAGATTCCCATCTGAACATCTGAGCTGCTCAGCGCAGCTCGCTGTCAGCGCATATGTGCACAGCAAGCTGAAGTTGTGGAGATTGGCTTGGAGCGTGTTGCAGAACCAGAGCGCATGCGGGAAGGTTCTGTCATGGTGGAAGGTTCCTCCCACTGAAGCGAGTGTTTTCCAAACCCTGTCTCTCAGAGAGACTTGTCACTTAGAAAATGCTCCCTGATTATGAAACTTTGGCTGAATAGAGCTTGTTCCTGTCTCCAATGTGGCGACACATCCAGGAGCCGTCTGAGGAGAAGCCCAGAATCTCACATCCTCTTCAGCTCAAAAAGCGCCTATATGATTACGCACAAGCGTGACGCGTCAACCCGGTCTCACAGTAAGACCGGGTTGGACCTGTTCAGGTTTACGCAGACAATCTTTATATAGAATTGACTTACAGATATAAAATTAATTCAGTAAAATATAAAGCTTTTTATTTAAATATCCATTCATTATTTTACAAGCACAGGAAGCCGCATCAGATGGATGGAAGAGCCGCGGGTTGTGACATGTTTTCTCCAGGACCAGAGAGGACGCAAACTCAATACATCTCTTTTATTGTGAGGTAATAATTTCTCCGAGTTTTGCGGTTGCGGGCGGGAGTGTAACACACACGTTGCAGTTGCAGGCGGTAATGGTCAGAAATTCAGCGGGAGCGGGCAGGAGCAGGATGAAGAAAACAGTCCCACGCAGGGCTCTACTGCTGCGTTTGTGTTTCAATTTTTTTAATGAATTTGATTAAAAATAAAGGCGCCCGGCCCGGCCCGTGTCCGAGGTAATTACACAGTCGTTGGCCCGAAGTCCGGCCCTCGGGCCATCGGGCCGGGCCGACCCGAGGACCTAGGGCTTCAGTGCAGGGCTCTAGTTCAGATGCATTGTCCGTGTTTTTCTTTAAGCATCTTCGGTGTGTTCTTGCTGCGTTGGTATTCTAATTTCATCTTTTAGTTATTTTTAAAACACAGAAAGGTTTTATTCAACTGCAACGCTTTGTTTGCGGCTGCAAACTTCGTCAGGCTGACGTCCTTCAGATGTGCTTCTCACAACTTCAATATGAATGAATGAATGATAACGTTGTCATAGCTTATGAAATAAATCAGTATCCTCATACAAATACTTATTTGAGATTATAACAAAAAATAATGCAAAATATGAGGAAAATTATAAAATATAATAAAATAAAAAGCTAAAACATCAAATAGTCCAAAACATTAAAACCAATTCAAAGAAATTAAAAACATTAACAGACAGGTAAAACAGAAGCTCTGCTTTCCACGGGAGCCGTCAGCAGCGCGTTACTGCAGCAGCACGTCTTGCTCGCGTAAGCTGCTGCTTGGCCCTTCCCACGAGACGCGAAGCAGCAGGGGAGCAGCTGTCACCGACAGAGCACAAAGTCACACGAGTGACTTCGTCAGTAAACACAACAACAAGCAGGAGAAAACTACAACATGGTTTGTGTTTTATGTTCTGTCCGTTTTATAATCGCCAATATGGACCTGAAAAACAAAGGAGACCGCTAGCTAGGTGATAACTTCTCACGGGGCCGCACAGTTAGTAACCTTTTTAAAAAGTAAAGCAACCGGAAGGCAGTACGTTCTTTATTCTGAAAATCTCGGGAGCTGCGCTCCGTTTCCGCGTCCGATTTCCTGTCTTTCCTTCCCCAAAAATGTCGAACATGACCCGTTTCAGAGGCGTCGCGCGTAGAAAATAGAGCCGGCGCGTAAAGGCCGCGACATGCTGCTCCTGAGACGCGGCCGACTCGCGCTGCTGACGGCTCCAGTGGAAAGCCGGGGTTAGAGGAACCAAACTGCGGCTGAGACTAAACACCATGAAAACACCTGAAGAACTGGTGGAGTTCCCAGACCTGCTGGCTGGTTTTCCTTCAGTTTGTTGTCTAGTTGGTGGATCATCTACAGATGGCCTTTGTTCGCCTGAGCCTCAGATGCTGCATCAAGAAGTAAAGTCTCCACTTCCATTCTGTAATGCAACAGATGATCTGGCTTTCGGTTCTTGCAAAAAATAAAAATAACCCAAAAATCCAACTGGATTTATTTGGTGAAAAGAGTTAATGAAACACTTCGTCAGATCCATCCAGATATTTTGGTTTATGTTTTTGTAGGAATCCAAAATGCTGAGCTGTGACTCATAAATTCAAGCAGCATGACTGCCCCACCCCGCCCTCCTCTTATATTGAAAGCCTGTCTGTAGGATTGCACCAGTTAAGTCACGCCCTTTTCTTCTCTCAAGGCAATGACGTCAAGGACAGAGCCCAGACACCATCCATCACTCTGAGACGGGGAAATACGCAGGAGCTCTCCTGGCATCGTGACCACCTCCATTAGGGCGGGGCGGCGTGGAGGAGTTTGTGTTCTTCTTACAGCATTTGAAAAGCCTTTTTGCCTGTAAGTTCCTCTTTAAGAGACTCTCCTGATGTTTCAGGACGGAGTGCTGGCTGAATACTAACCAGACCAATCTTAGTAATGAACTCACAAGCACTTGTGCTTTGGCAATAAGCTTCTAAGAGAAAGTTTCCTTCATGTTGGCAGTTTCCCTCCAAAAACCCTCTCCCATCCACATGACATAAATGCTTTTAAATTCAAAGATGGTCTCACTGATTCACTCTTACTTTCATTTCAAACATTGCTGCTCCCCTCTGGCATTCAAGCATAAGAAATAAAAATAAGACCCAGAGATTATTTTAATACAGATAACTGGATGTTGATCCGATTTCTGCTTAAACAATCAGGACAAACATGATTTGTTGATTTTGTTACTTTGCTCACTGACAGTGTACAGTGTGGAGTGTACAGTCGGTAAAGACAGCTCTCCCTCATCATGCCTCCAACATGCCTCTGTCACGTTGCGAGCCAAGAGGAGGTCAGGACCCAACGATGCAGAGATTCCAGATGACACAGGGTTGGTAGAAATAACGTAAAATCCTTCATTAAAGAATAAATCCAAAAAGGCAGGGAGCCAAAAACCAAAAAGTCCTAATAACAAAACCTAGAGATATCCAAAAGCGTAAGAAACCAAGAGATACAAAATCTAGAGAGGGGAAACGAGACAAGGGTGACACAAACAATGACCCAACAACAAACAGAGACGCAGACAGGGTTAAATACACTGCGGCAGGATGAGTGGAAGATTAAGGATGGTTTATGCTTGACGCGTCCGCGAGGTCCGCACGGCAAAATTGCGTCATTTTAATAACCACGCCTCTCCACCGCGTCTCCGCACGGCCCAAAATCTCCGCAACGCGCACCTAGGAAAATTTCTAACCACGCGGACGGTCGGACGCGGAAAAACATGGTGGACCGGCAAGAACTAGTATGACAGAGGTTCGTAAATACAGACATTTGTATGATTCAGCTCTCAGAGATCACTGGGATCAACATGTTGTTAATAATTCTTGGAGAGAAATAGCTCGCACTGTCAGAAAAGACAAGGACGCTGTTAAAAATGCTGGAATCCCATGTTGTAAACAACAGTTTTTACTTCTACTATGGTGTAGTGTTGGACGTGTTGGATGCATGCCGTGTAGAGCTCCATGCTGCCCCCTACAGATTGGGAAAATATTGGCTCACCGCAGAGACGGGCCGCATGAGCCATAAACGCTGCAAGTTGTGAAGCGCGTTCCATCCGCAAGCCGCATCACCAAGTGGAAAGTGAATGCGTCAAGCATAAACCAAGCTTAAGCTGCAGGTGCGTGGGGAGAGAAACCTAGTGAAAACAATTAACTAATCAGGGAGAGGAAACTAACATGACCTAAGAGCAAAAACAAAACCTAAAGACAAGAGCAAGTTAAATAACTAATGTTCTAAGGAGGAAGGGAAACTAGCTCACTGTCAGCGCATACAGTATGTGCACAGCGAGCTGACGTTGTGGAGAGGGGCTTGGAGCGCGTTGCAGAACCAGAGCGCATGCGGGAAGGTTCCTCCCACTGAAGCGAGTGTTTTCCAAACCCTGTCTCTCAGAGAGACTTGTCACTTAGAAAATGTTCCCTGATTATGAAACTTTGGCTAAATAGCGCTTGTTCCTGTCTCCAATGTGGCAACACATCCAGGAGCCGTCTGAGGAGAAGCCCAGAATCTCACATCTTCAGCTCAGAAAGCGCCTATGATTACGCACAAGCGTGACCCGTCAACCCGGTCTCACATTAACACCGGGTTGGAACTGTTCAGGTTTACGCAGACAATCTTTACATTTAGAATTGGCATACAGATGTAAAATTAATTCAGTAAAATATAAAGCATTTTATTTAAATATCATTATTTTACAAGCACAGAGAGCCGCATCAGATGGATGGAACAGCCGCGGGTTGCCGACCCCTGGCATAGCCTATAAAATGACATGTTTTCTCCAGGACCAGAGAGGACGCAAACTCAATACATCTCTTTTATTGTGAGGTAATAATTTCTCCGAGTTTTGCGGTTGCGGGCGGGAGTAGACATGCACGTTGCGGTTGCGGGTGGTAATGGTCAGAAATTCAGCGGGAGCGGGATAAAGAAAACAGTCCCGTGCAGGGCTCTACTGCTGCGTTTGTGTATCATTTTTTTTAATGAATTCGATTAAAAATAAAGGTGCCCGGCCCGTATCCAAGGTAATTACACAGTCGTTGGCCCAAAGTCCGGCCCGAGGGCCGGGCCGACCCGAGGGCTTAGGGCTTCAGTGCAGGGCTCCAATCTGGAGGGGCTGCAGACCAGGGGACACATGAGGAACACAAGAAGACACATAAGGGGGTCCTTAGAGGGGGATGGAGCACACAAGGAGACACATGAGAGAGACACAGACCATGACAGTGCCCCCCCTCCACCCCCCACCCCTGGACAGCCTGGACCGGAGCCTCTTGGACAGGCTGGACCGGAGCCTCTTGGACAGGCTGGACCGGAGCCTCTTGGACAGGCTGGAGCTGGCGACGGTTGCTCCGCCGTCGATGAGTAAGGCTCATCGAGGGTGCTGGGATGGCGCCGGTAGAAGCAGAGGAGGAGTGACGGCCCACCGGAGAAGATGCGAACGCCGTCAGGAGCAGGCGAGGGTGTGGTAGCTCGGCCCATTGGAGATGCAGATATGGCGCCAGCTGAAGCGGAGGATGATGAGGAGTGACAGCCCACCAGAGACGGGGAGGTGGCGCTGTCCGTATCAGGTGAAGGTGTGGTGGCTCGACCCATCGGAGGTGCCGCGATGGTGCCAGCTGAAGCAGAGGGAGAGGAGTAACCATACCGTACCATACAAACATTATTTATAAAGCACATTTAAAAATGGCATGGCAGCCGACCAAAGTGCTGTACAGAATAAAAAGTAAAAACACAATATAAAACAATGCACGGTCAACAATAAAATACACAACAAGGCAGATAATCACGGTCAGTAAAAAGGCACATAGTAAAATAATAAAAGTCAGGGATTTAAAAATGCCTGGTCGTAAAAGTGAGCCTTAAATAGCGACTTGAACCGGAGGAGGGATGGTGCCAGCCTCACTGAAAGAGGAAGAGCATTCCAGAGTGTCGGAGCAGCATAGACAAAAGCACGCTGCCCCCGCGTTTTGTATTTCATTGTTGGAACGCGAAGCAGCAGGCAATCAGCAGATCTCAACGCCCGGTTTGGCACATAACGAGTCACAAGATCCGACAGGTAATTTGGAGCCAGACCATTCAGGGCCTTAAAAACAAAAGTCAGGATTTTAAACTTGACTCTGAAGTTTACGGGTAGCCAGTGGAGCTGCGCCAGTACAGGTGTGATATGGTCTCTTCTAGGGGTGTTTGTTAAAAACCTGGCTGCCGCGTTTTGTACGACCTGAAGCCTGTTAAGAGCGGAGGAAGGTAAACTGCAGGTAAAATGGAATTTGCATAATCCAATCGGGAGACGATAAAAGCATGAATTACAGATTCCAGGTGTGCTCGTTTCAGGATCGGTTTTAAGCTAACTAGTCTGCGCAGCTGATAAAAACACGATCTGACCACTGCGGGCCCATGGAAAAGTGTGTATCCAGTTTCACCCCCAGGTTGGTAACACACTGCTTGAGGTCATATGGGAGAGTGTCCAAATCGGAAGATAGGTGTGTGGCTTTGTTAGGGGCCATCAGGAGTGCCTTAGACTTAGAATCATTCAGTTTAAGGAAATTGTTGGCAAACCAAACATTGGTCCAGAAGAGAGAGGGAGCCTGGTTTGTTCAAAGCCAGGTAGATCTGGCAATCATCTGCATAAATATGATAGCCCAGGCCATATTTTCTCAGGATGAAACCCAGGGGGAGGATGTAAATTGAAAACAGGAGAGGCCCAAGCACAGATCCCTGTGGGACTCCCCATAGAAGTGGAAGGAATGTAGAGGAACAATTACCCAACTGAACCTTGAAAACTCTGTTTGACAGGTATGAGCAGAACCACTGAAGTGAGGTACCCCTAAGCCCTACCCGTGACTCAAGTCTATCCAGTAAAATATTGTGGTCAATGGTATCAAATGCTGCAGAACGATCTAATAGTAGGAGCAAAACAGGTGACCGGAGATGATGTGGCAGTGCTGCCATGAACAGGCGAGGGTGTGGTGGCTCGGCCCATTGGAGGTGCCGCAATGGCGCCGGCTGAAGCAGAGAGAGATGAGGAGTAAAAGCCCACTGGAGATGATGCGGCAGCACTGTCTGGAACAGGTGAGGGTATGGAGGTTTGACACATCAGAGTTGTGGAGATGCATATGGAAGGTGGTGGTGGTGGTGGTGGTAGTCTGCGGCTGAAGGTCACCAGAAGCTCCTTTGCGAACGGCCAAAAGGAGACCTCTTCTATGGGGTGAGTGTCAAAATAATGGGCGGCCCACCGCAGGGCTCTGCCTCCCAGGCAGAACTACAAAAACCGGTGGGGAAAGAAACACACTAAAAGAGACTAATTAAATGAAAAGCTGAACCTTATAGAAAAACTGCAGAGGGGTGACTAGGGGAACCAACATGAGCACAGGACCTGGGAGGGATAATCTGGAGGGGCTGCAGACCAGGGGACACATGAGGAACACAAAGAGACACATAAGGGGATCCTTAGAGGGGGATGGAGCACACAAGGAGACACATGAGGGAGACGCAGACGCAGACCATGACAGCCTCCATCTAAAAGGCTAGGTTATCCAGTTATCTCTGTAGTTATGCTGCTATAGGCTTAGACTGCTGGAGGACATACTGACCACTTTCCACACTGTACTACTTTCGTCTACCACTTCTCTCTAATTGCATTATTTCCTGCTATTTCAGCTGTTAACTTGATTTCCCCTCTAACTGTTTTTCACCCCAGAAAAAGCTACAATGATGCTCTGCTGAGCCATGGTGGTCTCATGGTGGGGGCCATCGGCTTGAACACTGCTGCTAACCACTTAAACATTCTCCCCCTTCTGATAACATGTTACTCTCTTTGTCATGGAATGTGCTACTACTAGTTCACCTGTTGAATTAATTATAGATTCACTAACATAAAGACAACAAAGCATTCCAGTCGCCCCTGAAAGCTCATTAAATTTTTTATATACCATACAATAAAGTTTATCTATCTATCTATCTATCTATCTATCTATCTATCTATCTATCTATCTATCTATCTATCTATCTATCTATCTATCTATCTATCTATCTATCTATCTATCTATCTATCTATCTATCTATCTATCTATCTATCTATCTATCTATCTATCTATCTATCTATCTATCTATCTATCCTTCTATCTATCTATCTATCTATCTATCTATCTATCTATCTATCTATCTATCTATCTATCTATCTATCTATCTATCTATCTATCTATCTATCTATCTATCTATCTATCTATCTATCTATCTATCTATCTATCTATCTATCTATCTATCTATCTATCTATCTATCTCTGCCCCCACCAAAAAGCAGAATTCCAGAAACCATAATTCCAAAAATCCATACATCTTCAGAATCCTCAACGGAAATCTGAGAAAAGCATAATATTTACCACTTCTTCCAGGAATCCACAATATGCCCAACTGGGTGCGTTCCACCCAGACATGTAGGATAGTGATGTGTCGGTCACGAACGAACCGGCTCTAAGAGCCGGCTCCTTGAAGTGAATGACGGGAGCCGGCTCGTCATTGGGAGCCCCCCCCCCCCCCATCCCCTTGCCTTGGTGAAAGCTACAGGCGATTGGCCAACATGTGTAACTGCATGTCCAGACTGTTCACAGAGCAGTAGGGGCGGGGAAGAGGGAGGATCAGACTCAGACACACAGCAGAGCACATGTGGGTGGAGGGAGACGAGAGGGAATGAGGAGGAGGAAAAAGGCAAGCGAGAGAGAGGAGAGTGCGACAAAGATGGTGAGAAAATAAGCGCCAGCAGTCGGAAAGTGGAGATTTCTTAAAATGTTCAGTTATTAAATCCATATAAATGAAACATATTTAATATATTGCATTTTTTACAATAGTAAATCTTTTTACATATAGTTTTGCATTATTTTGGTTATAAATATACTCTAGGCAACAGAAAATCTGAGGAGCCACTTGGGAGCCGAAAGAGCCGGCTCTTTTTGGTGAGCTGAGCCAAAAGAACCGGCTCTCTGAAAAGAGCCGAAATTCCCATCACTAAGTAGGAGCCCCTTCCTTCTATGTCATTGTCTAAAAAAATTTGTCAATCGCGTTGAAAGACCAACTGACCAGATCTATACTGTAATAATTTCCAGATTTCAGAAGCAATGCCGTGGAGACAGGCAGACAGGACAAAGTGTCTTGGGAAGTTAAGGCTGTATTTCTAAGTGACCAATAAAATGCCAGAAAAAAACATTTAGTAAACCCTTACCTGTTGGAAAGTGATAGCTGCAAACTCTTGCAATATCCGTTTCAGCACCTCTCATTTTTAGTTGGAGATTACTGATCCATTTCTGTCATATTCTTTCAGTAAGTTTTTAAAAAGGAACCTTTGTGCAACACTACTTTCAGGACATAAAAACCAAAATGTTTGTCTTTGTCCCCATTAGAGCGTTTGCACCAACCGTAGACTGCACAGAATTTGGGCATTTTGACACAGAGTCAACAGAGTAAATCTGGTACTGTGCTACTTCCTGACCCCGGGTGCACTTGATGATGTGGATGTGGCGTCATGTTAAACCCAGCAATGAAATACACCTTTCCTTAGAAGTAATATTTCCAGTTCCTTAACTCTGCACCATGGTCACAACCAAAGTGCTTTCCAAGGATGTCAGAGACAAAACTGGAATTGGCTGTCACACTATTTAGAGAAGCAGCTGAGTGAGAAGGTGACAGTTGGTGCGATTATTCACTAAATGCCATTCTCCCTTGTTCTGGAGCTTCATGCAAGTTATTGCCTAGTGAAGTTTTAGCAATAACGAGAACGGTGAGGAACCAGCCCCAAAAGTACTCAGGTGGAACTTGTCAATGATATCAAGGAAACATTTGGTAACACACTACACACTGAAGTCTTGCAAGGCCCCTCTGCTTTGAAAAAAGTCTAATGGGCCATTCCCATCTGTACCGGGTCGGCCCGGGCCGGGTAGCCACAGTCGGCCCCAGCCTGGCCCGGTTGATTCCACACATCCTTGCCTTAAGCCCATGTGGGCTGATTCTACCCACCAATCAGAGGCTTGCTCTAATGGAAGGTGTGAATTTGCTGTCAGCAGTGGGTGTGTTGGCCCTGGTCGGCCTGAAGCAGACCCCCTCGAGAAGAGGGCTGGGAATGAGTCTTGGTTGGGCTGGAAAAATGCCAGGCCACCCAGATATGTAAACAACCTACGCTACCCGGCCCGGGCCGACCCGGTACAGATGGGAATGGACCATAAAACTAGAAAACAGGGCTAAAGGTGAACTCTTCGCCATGAACAAGGAGAACAGGTGTGAGTAAATCAATCCATCAAACAACCATGAACTGCTTTTATTTTGCATGAACATCTGGCTAACAGTCTTATGCCAAGCAGTGTGATGCCTGCAGATCACTGGCCCTGTGCAAACTTCTGCCAAACAAATAGATGTAATTTACTGACATACACAGTTGAGTGGCTGGTCATTCAGCCCAGTATAAATCAAGTGGTTATGATTGGTCCAATTTGTCCTTGGAGGTTCTTTATTTTAGAATGTCAGATCCAAATGTGTGCTGTTGTCATGTGGGCTCAGGTTCTGTCTCTCTAGGGTTGAAAATGGCTTATTAGACAAAAAAGGCCTGATTGGTGAGATGGACATTGATTTTTTGATACACCTGTTCAGCAGAGAGCATCATTGAACAATCTGCATCACAAAGACCAAAGATAACATCGTAGATAAGTCTAAAGCAGGGTTATGTTATAAAATGTATCCCAAGCTTTGAACATATCAAGAGCACTGTTCAATCTGTCATGACAAATGCTACAACTGCAAACCTACCAAGAGATGGTCATGGATCCAAACTGAAAGAACAAGCAAAGAGTAAGCTGGCCAGAGAAGCTTCCATGAGGTCCATTGCCACTCTGGAGGGGCTGCATAAATTCACAGCTCAGGCAGGAGAATCTGTCCACAGGAAAATTGTAAATTGTGTCCTCCATAAATCTAGCCTAAATGTAAGAGTAGTAAGAAAGCCATTGTTGGCAGAAAGATATAAAAAGTCTTGTTGCAGTTTGTCAGAAGGCATGTAGTGGACACAGCAAACTAAGAAGATGCTCTCTAAGAAGATGCTCTGGTCAGATGAGACCAAAGTTGAATGTTTGGGCCTAAATGCAAAGTGCTATGTGTGGTGGAAAGTAATACTGCTCATCACCCTGAACACGCCATACCCATCGTGAAGCATAGGGGTGGCATCATGATGCTCTGGGGATGTTTTCCTTCAACAGGGACAGGGGAAACTGGTCAAAGACCAGGAAGGAGATTCACTGGTGAGACTATCGAGGTGGCACACCGTCCATGTACATCACACACCATGCGTAGGGCACTGTAACGCTGTGAGTTGGGGGGAGGTTAGGACCCAAGATGCAGACACATGATGACACAAGGCAGGAGTAGTGAAAACGTAAAAATCCTTTATTTTGGGGTAAATCCAAAGGGCTGGAAGCCAAAAACCAAAAATCCAAAAATCCAAGAATCAAACCTGGGAATATCCAAAAACACAAGAGACCTAGAGAAATTCCTAATAACTAGAGAAGGGGCGAGACAATGCTGACACAAACAATGGACCAACAACCAGACTGAGACGCAGACAGGGTTATATACACAAGGGCTGGGTGATTAGGGAATTGTGCACAGGTGAGACCAATAAACAGAGGAGGAGCACAACGGAGCAGGGGAGGAAACCAGACCTACAAATGGGGAAGGGAGCAAAATGAACTAGAGGGAGAAAACAGACTAGATAAAACACTTAACAGAAGACTAATGCTAAAAGGTGTCTAAGGAAAAACGTAAGGGAAACCTAGAGAGCCTGGAGGGGGTTGGGGACACACAGGGACGCTGAAACCTGGGGGGGAACACCTAAGGGGAAAAAACCTGGAGTGGCCTGGGGAACAAAAGGAGGCACATGAGGAGGGATGGAGACAAGGAGACACATAAGGGAAACCTAGAGAGGGATGGAGAACACAAGGAGACACATGAGGGAGACGCAAGACGCAGACCATGACAGGTACCAACCAATCAGGCTAATGAAAATTAAACATCTTACGGGAGTGGGGCCACAAAATACATTTCAGCTTAGAATCCCGATGTGGCAAGGGCCAGGGCTGATTATAGCAAGCACTACAATGGAACAGAAAGAGTATTCATATGTTAGGTCGGCCCAGTCAAAGTCAAGGCCAACAATTGAGTATCTGTGGCTTGTGAATCACTGTTCAGAGACGCTATCCAATCTGGGTGAGTATGAGTTAATATGCAGATAAGAATGGGTAAAATAATTAGTCTCCACGTTTGCAAATGCCCGTCACATTTCCAGATTTTTAGTTTAAAATCTTGAAAACAATGTATCTGTCATGATCTGCCCCGGCCTCCCTTAATGTGTCGCTCCTGCCTTTATTAGTCCTATTGTTCTCACCTGCCCCTCGTTAATATGCCCACGTGTTCCCTGATTTTCCTGTGTATTTATACCTCCCTCCTTGTACAAGTCGTCGTCGGATCATTGTTTGTGTATGTGCATGTGCTTGTTTTGTCCTGTTGCTCCCGTTCCACCATTAAAACCATTTTTTATTTTTTCATCCGTGCCTGCTCTCCTGCCTCCTGAACTCTCCACCACACATGGTCCATCATCTCCACACCCGCTACATGACAGTATCAGCTCACACCCGCGCTACTTTGTGTTGGTCTATCACAGAAGATCCGAATAAAAACATTTCAGTTAGTAGCTATAAGGCTGGTAACTCTGGTGATAAAAGAGTAATTATTCAGTGTCCCTGCTTGTTTCCTTATTTCTGATCTGTAAAACTTCCATCCATCCAACTTCCACAGCCTTCTTGTTGCAGGGAAACAGTGCTAACCACTGTGCCTTTGTGCAGTCCCCTTTAAAACTTTCAAAGCAGATTTTAATAGATTCATGCTTGACTTTTCTTCTATTTCATTCACGAGAATTATTGGTGTTTTATCTCAAAACGTTTATGTTAAATCAGACGTCCTCCATCACACGTGATTATCAGCGCCAACATCTAAAGCAGGAGAGTGAGCAGACATCACCTGGGCCACCTGGTGCCAGGCTCTGGGGTTTCTCCTCTTTGTTTACTCAAAAATTTTCATTTCCTTGTTGGACTTTCATTGAGCCAGATGGCAGGATCCAGGCCTACTAATCAAACACAGAGTGAGTTTGTAACAAAATGATTTTTCAGAGAGGAACCAGAGCAGAGTGGAGCCGTACTTTCAGGTTGTAATGAGAACTTCACCTGGCCGTAAACGTTTATCACCTCACAACGGAAATTACAGTCATGTTTTTATCATTCAGCGTCATTTAGACGGAAATCAGATCACAGAGTTAACAGGACGAGATGGTGAAAGTCAAGTGAGTCTCTGGGACCGAGATTCAAACTTTAAAGTCAAAACACACATTTTTAAATAGAAACGTCTATTGAGCCACAAAATCTACTGGATCTACTAAAACAGTCTCCATTTCTATATTCATGTGTTCAGGTTTGCACTATAACAACTTATCTACTCTCAAGAAATTAACCAAGTCAATGTGAGAGAAAATGACTCAGATCAACACAGACTGGTTTCAGTTACTAGTAAAAAAGATGAAGAATGAAGTTGATGTCTTTCAAAAAGCTTAACCCCTAAAAAGGCATCATGCTTATTCAGGTCTACAATATCAATGTTATTAGAATCTAATGAAACAATTTACTGCATGTTAATAATAATAAAATAAAATCAGATTTGATGCTTTAAATCTAGTTACTTCAATCATTTAGTAAGTTTATTTTGCTTTTTGTTTGCATCAGAAATGTTGAAAAAAGTTGATTTTTAGGTGATTTTGGAGAAAACCTCAATGTTGCAGAAGGTTACAGCAGAGTGACCCATCAGCGCTATCAGCTAACACAGTAAAACAACTTAGACTAAACCTGTAGATAATTAACGAAATGATGATCAGCTGTAAAAACTCAGATGAAAAAATGAGACAGAAATGTAAAAATCAAATCAAAAGTATTAATAGTATGAATATGAATGATGCCACAGTCAGAGACATCTTTGTTTTCACCAACAAAAGAAATAAAGGCTTTGTGGAAAGGCCTCAATCAGCCACATCTGTTCAGTGGAGCTTTGACAGCAGTCCAGACATTTGATGCTGCTTGTGTCACATTTGACACTTTTCTGATGAGATTTCTCCTTCTTTTGTAGAATTAGAGTAAAATTAGACATGGACATGTTTATAAACATGTTTCTGCTCTTGGGGCAACCACAGTTTGGAGAAAAGAAGACCAGTTCTGACTGGATAGATGAACTAACGACTGGTCACAATGGGACGAAGACCAAAGTGGAAGACTGCCATCTTAAAGTGGTGGGTTTTTATTTCCCGCCACTTGGGGGCAGTACATACATTTCAGGGTAGTTATACACCATATCGCCGTGACTGTTGCTAGTTTAAAAAAACATTACGGTAAATGTTGATGCCTGAGGACAAGGGCGTCAGTTTGTTTTCAGAATTGCTGGGGACAATAACCATACACTTGAGTGGGGTTTAAAAATTGCTGGGGACAATAAAGTAGGCTAGCACAGGCAGCGCCGGCGCTCCGCACATGCACACCACGCACAGCGCGTAGGGCACCACGCCGGGGAAGGGGCACCAAACGCAAGCTTATGAAAAATAATATATATATGATAAAGACAGATTTCAATTAGAAGATGTGCAAAGCAAGTTAACAGCATGTTTACAGAGAGAAAACAATACAAAAAGGAAAGGAGATGGACCGTATCCACTTTTCACTCTGTCCGGGCGTCTGGACTGCGGGTTCTTATATTGATGAAAATGTTCGGCTTTTCATCCAGGAGCAGGGATCGAATTTTGGGGGAGCTGTATATCCTACACATCCAGGGGAGCCGGAAAAAAGTTTTCTACCTATATTACATCATTTATGGACTCTTTTGAGCAGAGAGCACAGAGAGCGGCACAGCGCATTGTTGCGCAGCGATTCAGGCTGCTGCGTCCAGCGCACGGTCCATTCTCAAAGTGGCGCAACCAAAAAACTATAATTAACACACGATCGTTCATGTCCGCTCATGTTCTCTACTTTCTGTCTTATTTGTGCCTGGCGCTCTGCTACTGCAGAGCTCATCACCTTGCTTAGTATGAGGATTGCTGTATAGTCACTGACACTAGTCAGTGACTTGATGCAATTTGCTGGGTTCCTTATATAGGAAACATTATTTCTGATTGGCTTAATGAACTGTGAATTGGAATGTTTATTATGTGAAGTGCCTTGAGACGACTCTTGTCGTGATTTGGCGCTATATAAATAAACTTGAATTGAATTGAATTGAATTGAATCACCTGCACTGCGGTGATTTCACCTCACTGACGCAGCATCAAATCGCGCACTCCGCTTTGCGGTCAGGAGATCCCTTTGATCTGCTCAGAAGTAACTGATGAGGTGAAAAAGTAAGAATCCAGGCAGCAGTTTTCTGGAGAGTTTAGAAGAGATGCAGGAAGATGAGAGACAGACAGGACAGGAAAATAGTTAAATGAAAACAAGAAAACAAAACAAAGTGTTGAAAAGTAAAATGTAGGTAGATTTATCTCCACTACACGTTTTTACCTGCATAAAACAACAAGTTATACACCTGTAATAATTATACATCTGATACAATTCAGATCACCTTCAAAACTCAGTCACACACCCATGGCCGTTTCAAGACATTTTGGGGGCCAAGGCAAACTGCCCCCCCCCCCCCCCCCCCCCCCACACACACACACACACACTAAATATCAATCCTACTTTTTGGAAAATAATAAGCAGTTTGTGCATACAAGAGAATTAAAGAAAATTTAAGGCAAAGCGCTTGCACATGCTGTGTTATTGTGTTGTTTTTTTCTGTATGTGTGTGTGTGTGTGTGTGTGTGTGGGGGGGGGGGGGGCACCACGAAGCCTTTGTGCTTAGGGCACCAAAATAGCTAGCAACAGCCCTGAGCACAGGGGTCGGCAACCCGCGGCTCTTCCATCCATCTGATGCAGCTCTCTGTGCTTGTAAAATAATGAATGGATATTTAAATAAAATGCTTTATATTTTACTGCATTAATTTTGCATCTGTATGTCAATTCTAAATGTAAAGATTGTCTGCGTAAACCTGAACAGGTCCAACCCGATCTTACTGTGAGACCGGGTTGACGCGTCACGCTTGTGCGTAATCATAGGCGCTTTCTGAGCTGAAGACGTTGTGAGATTCTGGGATTCTCCTCAGACGGCTCCTGGATGCGTCGCCACATTGGAGACAGGAACAAGCACTACTCAGCCAATGTTTCATAATCAGGGAACATTTTCTAAGTGACAAGTCTCGCTTCAGTTGGAGGAATCTTCCCACATGCGCTCTGGTTCTGCGACGCGCTCCAAGCCCCTCTCCACATCTTCAGCTCATGTAGTGCACGCTGACAGCGAGCTGCGCTGAGCAATGTCCAGCTCAGATGTTCAGATGGGAATCTTTTCTTGAGTGATTTAGCGATAGTGATAAAACGTCAGTTCGTCTGCATGCGTCGGGGTAATTCTTTCTATTCTTTCTCCGTCAAAATAAACGGTCAAATGGCCAAAACGGGAACTATCCGGTCAGCACAAGCCCTGCTTTTAACTGTTCTGCTTTCTTGTGAAAATTGTTGCAAACAGATAAAATTAAACTTGAATTACCACCAGAGCCAGGCGTACTGCGCCGTTATCTCCGTCACTGTAAATGAGGGAAAAACAAATTGATCGGATCCTTTTCTGACCTTCCCCAGTTTAAACTGTTCAGAATACAAATCCAGGCTCTGTCTCGTTAGATTGGTGCAACTACTGAATGAATCTTTACATTAAACCATGTTGAAAAGAAAAGGATCTGATTAAATCGTTTCCCCCTCATTTACAGTGACGGAGTACATAGTGCACGTGGCTCTGGGGATAATCAAGTTTAATTGTTTCTCTTTGCAACAATTTTCACAAGAAGGCAAAACAGTTAAATGGCAGGTTACATATATTTACATTTGACTTTTATTTTGACGGATGAACTCAAGGATGTTGGTTGTTTTGAAAGAATTACCCCGACGCACACTGATGTACACACAGATGAGCTGCTTTAATCGTTACGCACATCGCAGAGGTAACTAAATCCATCAAGAAATGATTCCCATCAGAACATCAGAGCTTTATACTGGACACTGTGTTTAGGGCGGCTCGGAGCGCACACGGTGGACAGTGGGCTGAAGATCTGTAGAGGGGTTCGCAGCGCAGAACCACGGTGCATGCGGTAAGATTTCCTCCCACTGAAGCGGTCTGGAAACCCGGTCTCTCTGAGGGATGCCACTTGGAAAAATGTTCTTTTTATGAAATTATGAAACTTTGGCTGAACAGCGTTTGTTCACGTCTCTAATATGGAGACGCATGACACATCCAGTCTGAGGCAGAATAGCCTCTTCAGCTCAGAAAGCTCCTGTAGAGACATTTGATCACACACAAAGTTTATGTGGAGCAGAAGCAGTCGGGCCACGGCAGGTGAAACGTTCCTAGCCTACATGAAGTGAAACTGTTTAATTGTAACATTAATGTGTTACTGGACACGCTGGTCTGGTTGGATAGACCAGTGTTTGATGTGGAAAACACACACACACACACACACACACACACACACACACACACACACACACACACACACACACACACACACACACACACACACACACACACACACACACACACACACACACACACACACACACACACACACACACACACACACACACACACAATTAAAATAATGCTGATAGCGTGGATTAGACGACAGGTGATGGTTTACGTATTCAAATGATGATCAGGCTGCTGTAAAATGTAATCTCCATCCACATCCAGACAGAATTATCCTCTATTCTTTCTCTATTTGCTCTGCTCTTGTCTGGGCTGACGTAGCTGACGGTGCACGCGGCGCGCCTAACTAGCGGCTGATGCACATTTTACGCATTTGGAGAGATGGGCTGGATGCTTTGCTTTTACTGGAAGATGGTCCACTTAACGCACGGGTGTAGACTAAATATTAATGACAAATGAATGAAAATTAAATTGTGAGTTTTTACTTCATATTTTAGAAATAAAAATGATGGGGAAAAACATTTATGACGTCTTTTTAAATTAAATTTTCTAGCGCGACCTGCCTGCTTCACTTAAGTCACTGCTTATTAAGGTCCGTCCAAAATTACCGTGGGAAATGGGTAATAATGGCTCTTTGATGGGAACAGGTTGCCGACCCCTGGATAAGATCTGAGCTGGTAAAACAAAAATCCTCATCAGCAGGCTTTTTTGAAAGTGGGGGGGACACAGCTGCCAATCACAAATTTTGCCGGGGACATGTCCCCGGCGTCCCCGGTGAAAATGACGCCTATGCCTGAGGAGCAGAAAGCAACCTCAGCGTGACTCCTCATGCTAGTTTTCTGGCGCTGTAGTTTCCTGATCTGCTTGGGGTCTTGCGCCTGCTGATGATGTCATCATTCTACGGCATTACCGCTCTGCCAAAATATATTGCATCTCTTTTTCAATTCTATTTTTTCACACATGTTTTGGAAAGAGTTTAGCATTTTTTAAAAGTAAATTAATGTTAATGTTTATGTATTTAGCAGACGCTTTTGTCCAAAGCGACTTACAAGTGATAATCGGCATGTTGCCCTTGAGGCTAACAACAACAATAACAACAACAACTTGACATGAATCATGGAGAGGAGGGAACAAGGAGGAGGAACTCAGCCATGTTTCTGTCAAAGGCAGTCAGTGAAGATTTAGATCTAAAATCAGGTCATTTATTAAAAACGTTTAGTTCAGCAGAGCACTAAAAACAAAAAGATTGTTTGTCCAACTTTTAAAGACAGAAATGTGAATAATTTTTGGGTGAACCTCATGAGATAACCCAGTCTTTTTGGACAATAATCTGACATTCATCACACTTAATTTGAGATTACTCCATTTTTTTTCATGTAGAACGCTAATATGCTGTTATAGCTGCAGCACTACTGAACACGTGTCTAAGTAGTCATATCAAGACAAGAACGGATGAGAATATAATTTAAAACACACATTTTTACAAAGGTTTGCCTCATAAGTCAAATTCTAAAGAAACAGTATTATTTGGGCAAAAAAAGTCTTCTGAGAATACAGGAAAAGAAGAAAAAGTTATCTAATTCAGCCTCAGAAACCACAAAAATGTGTTATTTTATTTTTGACCAGTAAAAGTCACTGTGTTAATTTAGACTGAATATTTAAAAGGTATTTTGGGTCTTTATGTGCTTTTAATGTCTTTATGACAAAAACAACCACCAGGTTCCCTCTGTGCCTCCTCCATACTCTTATCTTTTTAAACTGGACATTATTTCTGCTGGCAGCAGGCTGCACAAACAGATGGCAGCTTCTGCTGAAATTAAAAACCCAAAAAGTTCACCCATGTTTGGTTTCTTTAGGCAGAAAGTTGCAGAAATCTGGATTTTCCCAGGGTTTCCCTCCAGGTTGGGGATAAGACAAATGTGAGATTGGTGGATAGATTTGATCTGTCAGAGCTTGACTTATTGTTTTGATTATCTTCAGTGTGTGATCAACTAGAGCTGGTCCATCACAGTAGACCCTCATGAGGCTTCGCTCCACTTTAAAAACATATAACCTGATTTTAGTCCCATTCAGTTCTCAGGGGAGTTCAGCAGAGAAAAAACCCATCATTTAGTGTCTCATGGTGCTGCAGGGTTCTGGTCCTGGTGCTAGGAGTCTGTCTTGTGAGTTCTACTTTTGTCCACATCCGGCCAGTTTGTGTGTGTGTGTGTGTGTGTGTGTGTGTTTATGATTTGTCAGATTTTAACCACCTGGTTTTGGATGCTGTGTGTGGTCTTAATGGACCAGATCTCAGGTGTGGGTCTGGGAAGCTCAGGCTCTTGTCTACCTTGTTGGTTCTGTTGAGTTCTTTAACACATGACCTTCAGTGTGAACTGGGCTGGATCACAGATTGGAAGAGAGTTAGCTCCAGGCTGGGAGTGTCTTCGGCCGTACAATCTTACATACTTGGCAAGTACTAGGGCTGCAACGATTCTTCAACATTGTAGACAAATATCGACAATAGAAATAGTCGACAATGAATTTCGTTGTCGAAGTTGTCGCCAGACGTGTTTTTTCCGACCGAGTGAGGCATCTCACTTCATTACAATCTCTGCCGAGAGTCGCACGTGCGCAATAGCTTCTTTACTGAGCGCCAACTAACAGAAATGGCGGCGTCCGACACAGAAGCTACGCGTACCAAAACATCTAAAGTTTGGGAGCATTCTAGCCTGGATTCGGCGAATAAAAAGTTTACCTGCATTATTTACAAAGCAGTCCTTGCGTATCACGGCAGTGCCTCAAAGATGCATGAACACTTCAAGAGAAAGCACGTCGGACAGTTGAATGAAACAGAGTCTGATGACCTTTGGTAAGATTTAAACAACACGAAAGCCAATACGTTTTGGTTTGGATGTACATTGTACATTTTTTAACGCATTTTCGCTTTAAAAAAAGAGATTTATTGTTATGCCCGACTGTGCCTGACAAAATAATTTCATTTTTTTATGTTTATGTATTTAGCAGACGCTTTTGTCCAAAGCGGCTTACAAGTTATAATCGGCATGTTGTTGCTAACCTCAAGGGCAACAACAATAACAACAACAACCCATTTCCAGTCATTCGTAGGTGGCAGTGAGGCAGCATGATGAATCATGGAGAGGAGGGAACAAGGAGTGGACAGTAGAGAGGGGGACGGGTGCAGGGAGGGAGCTAGTTTAGAAGATGCTCTCTGAAGAGCAGGGTCTTCAGGAGTTTCTTGAAAGTCAAAAAGGAAGCTGCTGTTCTGGTAGAGCTTGGTAGGTCATTCCACATTTGTGGAACGATGCATGAGAAGAGTCTGGATTGTCTTGAGAGTGGTGTAGACACTGCTAGCTGACGATCCTGTGATGACCGGAGCAGCCGGGTCGAGACGTAAGCCTTTGCAAGAGGATTCAGGTAGATGGAGCCGTACCATCTCAGACTTTGCATGCTAGTGTTAGCTATTTGAATTTGATGCATGCTGCTAGCGGTAGCCAGTGGAGCTCAATGAACAGAAGGGTGACGTGTGCTCTTTTTGGCTGATTGAAGACCACACGCGCCGCTGTGTTCTGGACCATTTGAAGAGGTCTCACAGTACAGGCTGGAAGACCAGTTAGAAGGGCATTGCAGTAATCGAGGCGGGAAATGACAGTAGATTGCACCAGGAGCTGGGTGGCATGTTGTGTTAGGTATGGTCTGATCTTTCGTATGTTATACAGCACAAAGCGGCATGAACGAGCAACAGAGACAACATGATCTTTAAAGGTCAGGTGTTCATCAATCACAACACCCAGATTTCGAACTGCCTTTGAAGGAGCCAGAGATAGGAAGTGTTTTTGGATTGAGATATTGTGCTGTATGGATGGTTTTGCTGGGATGACAAGTAGTTCGGTTTTAGAGAGGTTGAGTTGGAGATGGTGGGATTTCATCCATTTTGATGTGTCAGAGAGACAGTTTGACCAGAGACAGTGTGGTCGTCCGGTGGAAATGACAGATAGAGCTGGGTGTCGTCTGCATAGCAGTGGTAGGAGAAGCCATGTGATTGAATGATCTCACCCAGTGAGGTGGTGTATATGGCAAAGAGAAGAGGTCCTAGTACAGAGCCCTGGGGGACTCCTGTGGCAAGATGGTTGCACGGTAGAGGATTGTCCAAGCCAAGATACACTGAATAATCGTCCTGTGAGGTACGATTCAAACCAGGCGTGTGATTTCTCTGTGATGCCCATGCTAGAGTGTGTGGACAAAAGGAAACCATGGTTGACAGTGTCAAATGCAGCCGATAAGTCGAGCAGGATAAGCACTGAGGATTTGGCAGTCGTTCTAGCTTCTTTTAAGGATTCCGTCACTGCTAACAGAGCAGTTTCAGTGGAGTGGCCCTTTCTGAACCCAGATTGGTAAGGGTCAAGCAGACAGTTTTGTGAGAGGTATTCTGTGATCTGCTTGAAAGCCACCCTTTTAATGATTTTGGACAGAAAAGGGAGGAGAGAGATAGGTCGGTAGTTCTCCACATAATTTGGAGGAAGAGATGTTTTTTTTTAGCAGCGGTTTAACTTGAGCATGCTTGAGAGAGGTGGGAAATGTACCGGATGTCAGTGAAGCGTTGATCACATGTGTGACTGCTGCGGCAACTGTAGGAGCAATAGCTTGGAGCAGCTTAGTCGGAATGGGGTCCAGTGGGCATGTAGTAGGGCGGCTGCACGTGAGAAGCTTGGACACACAGTTCTCAGTGAGAGGGGAAAAAGAGGGAAATGAAGCGGTAGGGCTTGAGATGGTTGGGCTAGAAGGAGTTTGTGGTGGCGAATGTTCAGGAGTGGCCAGTTGAGTAAACAGTTTGTTTATAGCTGCCACTTTGTCAGTGAAGAATGAGGCAAAGGTGTCAGCTGATAGATTGTTGGTAGTGTTTCTTATTATCTAAATGTTTTTGAACGTGGTAACGTAACTTCCGTAAGTCGTACGTCCAGCCAATCATACTGGGTTCTGGGTGGACCCACGTCTCTCTGGCGGAATTATACCTTTAATTGTTTCCAGGATAGAGGGATAAATTGATGGATAGCTTTTTTCCCTCATCTTCCTTGTCAGACAGAATTTCACGACTCCTCAGTGTTCATTGTAACTTGATCTATCTGCTTTGGTGTTAAAAACAGATTCAGCTGCAGTTAGATCAGGTCCTCCCGCTGAACATTTTCATTTCTTTGTACACTGAAGAGCTTCCTCTCCCATTAGATCAGGTTACAGAAGACAAAAGCAAAAGCACAGATGTATTTTTGTCTTAGAGGTTAAATTCAGATGAAGCCATAGTTTCCCCCTTTCAGCGACACTAAATTAGCCCCTGTGGACCGGAACATTGTTCACTGACAGAAAAAGAGCTGCTCAACAGGATAATTACTATCAAGGAACCACGCAGAGCACAGAGTCCTTCTAGTTATTCATCTGTAAAAACAATTAAAGGAATTCATATGAAACATCCAAATAATTTACCAGAATATTTCGAATACTCACGTCAAACTGGCCACTCAACACAAACCTTCAGAATAAAACGATTTCATTAAAAAAAACTTTTACTAAACAGTTAAATATAATTTTAATCCTACTACAGCAACCCCATTTCAACCCACCCTTTAGCCTGATGCTAAAGCAATTTATTCACCAAAATAAAAGTACAAAACATGTTTATCTTGCAAAATTGTGATAAATTTGTAAGTCTGTTCAGATTTTAATGCTGAATAGGCAATCAATGGAAACATTTCAGAATTTTCAGCCAAAAGTACATTATTATTATTATTATTATTATTATTATTATTATTAACAACATCATCACCACCTTCATCACCCTAAAATAAAACAAAAATCCAACAGATGGTTAGTTCTGACAGAAGCCTACTGTGTATTAAATATTATATAACACACACACACACACACACACACACACACACACACACACACACACACACACACACACACACACACACACACACACACACACACACACACACACACACACACACACACACAGGCTATAGACTTCATGGCTACACCTGTAGGGATGTGCAAGTTTTTCATGAAGTTTAAACTCCTCACGGGCCAAAAGTATATATCTTTTTAAGAATACAAACATTATTTTATATTTTTCATTTGTTCTGCTCAAAAATGGCCTAAAACTGATATATTAGTGAAAAATGTAACATAAAATATTAAAATATCTGAATTTTTATCAACAGCCCCCTGAGAGACTTAATTCCACAATTCTATAAACGCCAGTGAGGGTCATGCTAAATCACTCTGAGGGCAGCAAATGGCCCCTGCACTCAGCTGACATAGGGAATCCATGATTCCTGTAATCAGAGAACAGTGACAGAATACTGAAGCTCAGCTGAAGCTAAGTCAAAGGTGAAGTCTCAGTGGGAGATAAGCCCATCAAAGGCTCCCCTCTGAAACCCCTGCTGACTAATTACCTGAAAAAGAGCAGGAACCATTCTGATCCCTCTGCGGTTTTACAAAGGCCAAAAGGAAACTTGCGCTGGAAAACTTGATGCCTGATGAACTGGTTTCATGCACGCTCATTTATGTAAATCTGAGCTGTGTCACGGTTTCCCCAGAACGTGCAGTCATACATCATGGAGCCAGAATGACCTCACTGTAGATTCATTATGTTCAGCTTCTGTTTTGTACTTGATCCTGCTCAGACCATCTGAATTACAATGAACTTGGAGAAATGGGACGGAGGAAGAGGAGGGGTGACAGACTCCAGATGCGCGTCATCCTCATCAGTAATTAACTGGCAAAAGCCGTCATGATGTCTCTCAGTCAGGCTGATGGACGGCTTGTCACACAGCTGTTCGGAGCTCCTTTGTGACGGGAGAATCTGACTGAAAAATTAAATGTGAATGAAAATGTGATGAGAGGATGCTGAGGGAAGAAGAAGAGAGGGTTATATGTACAGCACCTTTCGAAATAAAAACCACAAAGTGATTGACTAGCACAATAAAAAGTTTAAAAGATGAAATTAAAATAAAAAATTGGAGTAAAAAACTAAAATGAAAAATCACGAGAGCCCAAAAAGATACAGAACTGACAGAAACAGCTGCATGAAGAGAAGGTAGCGAGGAAGAATCATCAGAAGCCAACCTGAACAGGTGAGTTTCAGAAGCCAACCTGAACAGGTGAGTTTTAAAGGAGACCACTGAGTCCACTCAGCAGATCAATCTGAGTTCCCCATGCATGTGAAACATGGAAACACCCCCGTTTCCTGCTTTAGCCCCCAAAATAGGATGGACAAGAAAACACCAAACATTTTGATTCAAACTCCCATCTTGGCTTGTGAAGAACGAGGAAGAATGCGTTGAATTTGCGGGAAGAAGAGATTAGAGCATGTATCCACTAATAGAAGCTAACATTAGCATTAGCAACTTAACAACATGGCAGAACACGTTCAGGCTTGTGTTATTTGTGGAGATAAAACATCAACGTTGCGTTTTTTACCCGAGAAATAAAAGTGAACAAGAGCAGCAAAATAATTGTGTTGCTGTCAGCGAGATGGTCAAAACTCATGAAAATAAAGGAGTTAAGCCTCTTTCACACCGAATGCATAACGGGTGGTGTCCACACTCCGTACGGCTTCCACGTGCATCACAAACAAGTCTAATTGGAGCATTCGCACCAGCTGCAGAGCTCCAGAAAGTTTCTGAATGGAGTCTATTTATTCTGGACGCCGCATGTGGCTCGTCATGAAGTTAAATAAATTACATGAGCCTGACAGGAAGTGACACATGAAATGACGTGGTACATCCGATTTCAAAATAAAACCTGTCACATTATTTTTAATATCTCATCCTTTCCACACTTATTGTGGAAGAGATTCCAAATCTTACAGTTTCCTGCACCCTTCTCCACTGGCTAACTTATATTTCCATCAACAGGAACACAAGAGTTTATTTCCCACAGAGAACAATTCATAAGCATTCATTTGAACGAGAGACCACAGCAGATTTACTCAAATAATGAGTGTAGGCCCACTTTAAAGCCACAAGGGGGTTTGTGTGTTCTGTTTCCTCTGAAAGTCACAATGATCAAAATGCACGAGCACTTCTTCAACAATCCAGATCATTGGTGAGAAATCAATAGATTGCTCACAGCCATTGATTGTGAGCAGAGTGATTTCTCCACAGAGTGAACACAGTAAGCTGTGAGGCATAAAAACGCCTCACTGTAATTCCCATGAGCCTCATGAGTCCACCCCATGGATTATCACAGGATACATGCAAAGGTCACATTCGATCTCCTATCCCATAGAGCACCAACAAAAGGTTTGATGTGAGGAGACAACCCTGTAGGCACATTGATGAAGATCAATTAATTAGAAAAATTTTATGTGCATGTTTCAATTAGAGCCATGGGGGTGGGGTTGGAGGATGGGTATCTATCCCAGTTATGAAAACTATCTAGATATCTAGATAGATAGGTAGGTAGGTAGGTAGGTAGGTAGGTAGGTAGATAGATAGATAGATAGATAGATAGATAGATAGATAGATAGATAGATAGATAGATAGATAGATAGATAGATAGATAGATAGATAGATAGATAGATAGATAGATAGATAGATAGATAGATGATAGATAGATAGATAGATAGATAGATAGATAGATAGATAGATAGATAGATAGATAGATGATAGATAGATGATAGATAGATAGATAGATAGATAGATAGATAGATAGATAGATAGATAGATGATAGATAGATGATAGATAGATAGATAGATAGATAGATGATAGATAGATAGATAGATAGATAGATAGATAGATAGATAGATAGATAGATAGATAGATAGATAGATAGATAGATGATAGATAGATAGATAGATAGATAGATAGATGATAGATAGATAGATAGATAGATAGATAGATAGATAGATAGATAGATAGATAGATAGATAGATAGATAGATAGATAGATAGATAGATAGATAGATAGATTGATAGATTGATAGATAGATGATAGATAGATGATAGATAGATAGATAGATAGATGATAGATGATAGATAGATAGATAGATAGATAGATAGATAGATAGATAGATAGATAGATGATAGATAGATAGATAGATGATAGATAGATAGATAGATAGATAGATAGATAGATAGATAGATAGATAGATAGATAGATAGATAGATTTTTTTAACTTTTATTCACATTTTTGTCTCTGCTGATTCATTCCATCTGGCCCTCAGCAGACAGCGCCGATGGGTGAGGACTATTTCCAGCATCAAATCAGAGGATGAGTTTGGTGCTCGCTGCATCTTTCCGCCGCTCACATTCGTCTTCCCGGTGTGTGGCGCGGGAACTTTCAGAGCGTCCTCCCACTCGGTGTCGTGTAGCTGTAATTATGCTGTCACCTTCTCAGTGTGATCCAATGTGACTAAACAACAGAGTGAGCCTCATGTGAGCCAAGAACTCTCAAGTGATGATGTTCTCACACATCGGAGTCCCCAAAGCACAAAAACAACTAGAGTGATTGGAGGGTTTGGCCTCCACTCAGGATTTACCCTTTAACAGACAGAAGATGATTTAGCCCCTCTGGTCTATTAAAGAGAACACTTCAGTAAAAAACAAAACAAACAAACAAAAAAAGAATGTGGTCTTAGTTTCCTTCTCACTGCGTACAGTTTAACAGGTGATGCCATATTTCTCCTTTATCTGTAATTATACGTTCAGTTTGAAGATCCGATGTTCCTTGTTATTGTCAGACACCTGACTGTTAAATAATAAGGGCTTAAACGTTTAAATGTTCACAGGTGAGAAGGAAAACCTCATTTTACCACTGATAATTGTTAAACCTCTAAATTTCATGAATAAAACATCAGAGGAGCTAGTTCTGAATTTTAAATCAGCTCTTCAGACTCGTTAGACAATAAAAAAGCCCAAAGGACTCAATCACGACGAGAGCTCTTCTCATCTGGCTTTAATATGGACTGCGTGGATGAAAGAGAGAGGATCATAATCCACCTCTTAGTTCTGTCACTTATTTTAATGTGGAGTTACGTTTGGAGCCGTCCAATCAGAACAAGAGCAGGAGTGAAGGCTTCGGTTTGTTGAGACAGTTAATCATCTTTAATCACGAAGGGAAATGCAGCAGATAGGAAGTCCTTGTGATGGATGGGAGATGTGTCCAGGGTGTCTTCCGTCTCTCACCTGGTGAGACACCAGCTCCCTGAGAACCTACTTGGAATAAATATCAGAGGTGTGGACTCGAGTCACATGACTTGGACTCGAGTCATTATTTTAATGACTTCTGACTTGATAAAATCTATGAAGACTTATGACTTGACTCGGACTTGAACGCCAGTGACTTGCGACTTAAATCAACTTGCATCTGTTGACTTGATGATGACTTGAGCATATTTTATATTTTAGCACAAAAGCGGCACGACATGGACATTGTCCTGGGGCAGCAGTAGCTCAACAGGTTTAGCGGGTTGTCCAGTAATCGGAAGGTTGCAGGTTCGATCCCGGCTCCGGACAGAGAATTCTGCTGTTGTGTCCTTGGGCAAGACACTTAACCCACCTTGTCTGCTGGTGGTGGTCGGGGGGACCGGTGGTGCCTGTGCTCAGCAGCCTCACCTCTGGTAGTGCACCCCAGGGCAGCTGTGGCTACATAGTAGCTCATCACCATCAGTGTGTGAGTGTGTGTGTGAATGGATGAATGATACACTGTAGTGTAAAGCGCTTTGGAGTCCTTACTCTGAGAGGCGCTATACAAGTGCGGGTCATTTATCATTTATCTTGTTCTGCTAAAAGCAGCAGCACTTTGTTTATAACCAGTCTCAGTTGCACTTCCTGCTTGTTTGAGCAAATAAACGAAGCTTTAAGAAGCTTTATTCCTGGAGTTTATTTATTATCATTGTCATTAAATTGAAGTTGGACAGATGACTTGATTATGACTTGAAAATTCAAAGTTAAGGACTTGGACTTGACTTGGACTTCCAGATCATTGACTTTGGATTCGACTTGGACTTGGTTGTCTTTGACTTGGACTGGACTGGAAAGACTTGTGACTTACTTGTGACTTGCAAAGCAGTGACTTGGTCACAGCTCTGATAAATATACTTTAGGAATATATTTACCTCTTAAAGAATGCAACTTTATATTTTATATGGTAGTTTTAGGGTATAAAATGTAAAGTAGTATAAGTAGTTTTGCAAAGAACTAGAACTATAGGAATCGTAAGTCTCCTCTGTTTCCGGTCGACTCATGGGTCCCCGGAAGAACGCAAGATTGCAGGTGAATGGACCTAAAGAACTATTTATTAATCTGCCCTGCTGTACGCCCTGGATCACACATAAATTGTACTTCAATTTAAATGAAAACTAATTATGTGCATTTTGAGATTTATCAGGTTGTAAAAGTTCGTAATTAGCATGACTACTAATCAGACATTGTCACGTCGCATATATGACATCACCACATCTCCTCTCCCCTAGCGCAGCTGCTACTTACCACATGGCCAGATTTGTAGTGGTTCTGTCCTCCAGCCATTTTCCCTCTGATTTTGTCTGTTTCTGGTTCAATAACATCACTTTGGTGATGTGCAGTTGTAGTGTCATGTCCCTGAGCAGAGGTGAGTTCCATCATCTCCTCTCACCAGAACCTGAGTTCATTCTCCGCAGGTGGGGAGCAGAGGGAACTACAGCTGCAGACGATTCCCTAATCAGGAACGCAGGTTTAAAAGGAGGACGGAGACACTTCATTTCGCCGGATGATTGTACCAGTTCAGGTAGCACCAGCCACTCGACCTTGAACCTTGAAACCTGTTTAACTCGTGTTTGGATTATTGACCTTGGATCGTAGTTTCGGATTTGGATTTGGATATTCCCTTATACTTGTTTGTCTCGCTCAGGATCACCTCATCATCATCTCACCCTCGCTGTCTCCAATTCTGGATTATTCTACACGTCCCGTCCTCCTCCGACGTTCCGGCTCGGATTTCCCTCTGCTGCCTCACTCTACGACATCTCTCATCCTCTGCTCAGCGTCCTTCCCGGCTACACTTCCTCTCAGCACCGACACCTCAAAGACTCGAGCCGTCTTGGCTCCTCAGCACAGGACTTCCCTGTAGCAGTTCTTAGTTCCGTTTATAATAAAGACATTTTACTTTATTTTTTGGACTTGTGTGATGATTCTGCATGTCTTGGGTTAGGCACTTACCTCGAGCCATGACATGTAGTTGTGGATGTATTTCAGACAAAACCTAAAATAACCACCCCACCCCCCCAAAAAAAAAAAAATTTAAAAATAAGTGTTTTCTTAGTATCAGAATGTGTCTTTAACATTCGCAGACATCATATGTGAAATCCATGAAACATAACAAGCAGAATTAGAAAATTACATTTTTAGCCCCATTGACTTGCATTCATTCAATCGTTCTTTCGGGGACCAATGGTCCGGAAGTCGATGTAACAGAGAAAAAAACAAACAAAAAAGCACTTCTTAACCCTCCCACTGTCCTAATGGGTGTGACCCCACAAGGAAAGTTGACCACTTAGCAGGATTGATGGTTTATCCCTTAGGTCCACATGGCAGGGGTGAGGAGTGAGCACCACCTCACCCCTGCCACGTGGACCTCAAGGGATAAACCATCAATCCTGCTCAATGGTCAACTTTCCTCGCGGGGTCACCCATAAAGACAGTGGGAGGGTTGAATAAGTAAAATTGAAGGAAATAATTGATTTGCACATTTTAAGCTATTGCTTTCAAACTGGTTTCAATGGTTCTTGAGCCAGAAACTTGAGCAACTTCACATTGGACAGTCCTAGGACTGTCCAATTGGGTGCAGAATCAATTTGAAAGACAACCATAGATTATGCCTCTATGAGTGAGCCATTTCAATGTTTCGTGGCCAGACATTTATATGATGGCTTGCCAGGCGAGATGTCTTTGGGGGTGAAGCAAAGAGTTTAAACCATGGAACAGGAACATCAGTGTGGCTTACTCGTTTGAGGGTTGCAAAATTATGGACTGATGGCGGCCTGGCTTTGTTGCTACTGTACTTGTAAGTAATAATATTTCAATATCTTGTTGTTAGCGTTAACTACAGCAGGCTGTGACAGGGTGGTTTATAATAGTTGTAACTCCACTGTCAACCAGTAAGCAGGAAAAGCAGCAAACTTATTTAGTGTTGAATTGAAGGATTTACCAAACTGAACAGGAAAAAACGCCAGCAAACAACAACAAATGGAGGTGAAATGTGGTCTTCAGGAGCATCTAAAATTTCTACAAGCTAAGCTTATACACCTAACAAAAATATAAATGCAACACTTTTGTTTTTACTTCCATCTTTTATGAACTGAACTCAAACAGCAGAAAATATGTCTACATACACTAAAGACCCATGACTCTCAAATATTGTTCTGAAATCTGTCTACATGTGTTAGTGAGCACATTTCCTTTACCGAGATAATCCATCCCATCTTCCAGGTGTGGCATATCAAGGGACTGATTAGACCACATGAATAATGTACAGGTGTGCCTTAGACTGCCCACAATAAAAGGACACCCTAACATATACACAGTTTAGCTTTATGAGGGGTGGTGGGGCTGAAAACCAGTCAGTGGGTGTGTCCGAATCCACAGGAAGGATGCTTATGAGTACGGGTCCTCGCCGGTCTAGCAAGGCCGGGTCCTTGAAGACCGCTAAAACCGGAAGTCGGCGGCTTTGAATTCGGACAGTCTAGCCTTCACCTCTTCGGTGGCCCGTAGGTCCCGTCACAGCTGTGGCGGCGGCTACATGCAAAGGAAAAATGCTAAAGCTAGCAAATATCGAGCAGGAATATTAAGGAGCTACAGCAGCTTCACGTCCATCAGCAGCGTTTGTTCACAACCGTTTTCAGGTAAAGTAACTTCGTTTATTCTAGAAGCTTTCAGGACTTACATGTTAACTATAGATGGTTTCATGTATGTTTTAAGCTACAGAATGAACTTGTTAAACATACATAACACATTACTACAGAGTATTATCATGTAGGTAATTAATATAAACCAAATGCATTATAAATGTTGAATGCAGCAGGATGTTTTCTAATGTAAATTGGACCTTAGAACTTATTTTGCATCAAATGAGGGTAAAACGTTTTAAAAAACTGACTTTTTAATAAAATAGCATTGAAGTGTTTTCAGTGTGCATTTGTTTATTCAACTTATGCCTAATAATGATTAGATCTGTCTTAAAAATGTAAATTCTCTGTAGTTTTTATTTAACTATTCCCTGCTGCTTTTCTTTAAACTGAACAGAAGTTTATATGTTTTATTTTTAATTTAAAAAAAAACTATTTTTTAAATCTATTACAGGTCAGCATGCGCTGTGCTGCACATCTGCCTCTGTGCTGGTGAAGTTGTGGGTCTGGAGGATGAGCGTGAGGAAGATGTGTGTGGAGGAGGTCAGTGGTGCTCTGTCCTGCAGGAGGTACCAGCAGACCACCACTACTGTTAACAGGCAAGTCATTCACAGAGATGTAACAGCCGTCGTCTGAGCCAGCCCAGCAGGCCCTGTAGATGGACGATGGAGTGGACAGTGAGAGGAAGCGTCCCAAAGCTCTCTCTGCAGACCGTCCTGTATGATGTTCCTCTGACCAGAAACGTCCAGCCACGGGTCTGCTCCAGCCCTCCATCCACGTCTGGATCCTCCTGCAGCAGATCCAGCTGCACTGTTAAAGACTTCCTGCTCACTCGGTTTAAATAAATGATCCAGGAAGAGTAACTCAGGTTAATCCTGCTTTAACCGTACAAAACTGGTCCATACTGGTTTTGATCTGTAAATAAGTGTAACGTATTATAAATAATCTTGTCTCCTTACCATCTTTTCACCTACTGTTCATGTAACATGTTCAAAAACATAAAATCAATGACCAGAAAGAGTTATCAGTTAGTATTTGTTTTAAATTAATGTGTTAAAATATCAAACAGCTAAATAACAATAGCATGATGACAGTAGAAGGCTTCTCTCCCAGGATGACCACCAGGTAAAGCCTCTCCTGACCCTGGACACCTGCAGTCCTACAGAGAAAATCAGAGACCACAGGTGACAAAAAGGCAATAAACACATTTTTACATTTATCCACATGAAAAGATAAAAATTATATTCTTCGCACAAACTTTTTTTACTTCATTAAAACGTGTCAGCTGTGTAAATCCCTAAATGTAAAACTACTTTTCACAGAAGAACTTCTGTGGTTGTGTGTAAACAGCTTCACTCTTCACCTGCTCCGTTGTCCTTAAAACAAATGACAAGTTTAATTCCACACACACACACACACACACACACACACACACACACACACACACACACACACACACACACACACACACACACACACACACACAAATGGGAATAACTGGGACCCGTGAGACAAACTCGTTCTGGCTGATTTCTGCCTAAAATGTAATTTAAAGAACAAATATACAAGCGAAAAATGTCTATAAACTGAATCTCTTTAAGCTTTTTAGTTTTCTATGGCTAGTTTTTAACAAACGTACGTTTAAAACTTCGTAGCTCTCCCCATTTTATCTTCCTGTTGAAAATCCACAACCGGCGCGCAAAGCATGCTGGGATAGCCTTGTTCTGTGAGGATACAACAGACCCGTCCTCGAAATGTGGGCGGAGCGAGGACGCATTTGAGGACGCGAGAATGAGTATTCTTGGAATTCGGACAGTACTCGTCACTGCGCTGTGACGTGTTGGTTGTCCATAACATATCAAATCAAATCAGATCAAAATTTATTTATGAAGCGCTTTTCATACAAATACAGCTCAAAGCACTTTACAATATTAAAAACCACCAGACAGCAGTCGGTTTCCCACCCCTCCCACACAGATTCACATAAGAGATCCCCTTTGTTTCTCCCTCCTCCCACCCTCAATCCTGTCCCAAGCAGATGCAAAATCCCTCACGCACACACACACACACACACACACACACACACACACACACACACACACACACACACACACACACACACACACACACACACTCACACTCACACACACACACACACACACACACACACACACACACACACACACACACACACGCACACACATGCACACACGTAATAGAGAAAGGGCAGCTGGCTGAGTGCAGATGTAGTAGATACTAAGAAGACGAAAATGCCATCAAAGGAGCCAACTGCACCGGGGGCACCAAGATTGGCAGCAATAGCCTTGGCAAGAGTAGACATGGGAAGCACCCCGGCCGCCACAGCCCACCGCTGCCCCCAGGACAGCCGGCCCCCACAGAGGAAACACTAGTTTACTAATGAGACTAAGATAACAGTTAAGAAACAAATTAGACATAAACAGCTGATAAATAAAAATCTAAATAAAACACAGTGATAAAAGATGACCAAGTAGAAACATATAATTACATTTATAAAATATTGTTCAACAAAGTATTAAGACTGGTTAAAACTAATAATTATTAGTTTATTAGTTAGTTATACACCTGCCCATACCAGTACCCCACCGCCACCATGGTCCACTTGTTCCACAACGTTGACATCAGTAAACCGCTCACCCACACAACGCCACACACACAGTCTGCCATCTGCCCTAAATGGTGAAAACCGGGACTCATCTGTGAACATAACGCCTCTCCAACATGTCAAATGCCATCGAATGTGAGTGTTTGACCATTAAAGTCGGTTACTGTTAGGCAATTGTATAATATCAATTTTTTCCTAAGTCCAGACCCTGATGAGGACGAGGAGCATGCAGATGAGCTTCCCAGACACAGTTTCTAACAGTTGGTGCAGAAATTCTCTGGTTATGCAAACCGATTGTTGCTGCAGCTGTCCGGGTGGCTGGTCGCAGGCGATCCTGAAGGTAAACATGCTGGATGTGAAGGTCCTGGGCTCGTGTGGTCACATGTAGTTTGTGGCTGTGAGGTCGTTTGGATGTGCAGCCAAAATCTCTGAAACACCTTTGGAGATGGCTTATGATAGAGAAATGAACATTTGTTTCATGAACAACAGCTCTGGTAGACATTCCTGCAGTCAGCATGCCAATTACATGCTCCCTCAAAGGCTGCAACATCTGTGGAGTTGTGCCGTTTGATCAAACTGCACATTTCAGGGTGGCCTTTTATTGTGGGCAGCTGTAGCATGATGAAGGCTCTCTGATTTGTGCCAAAGGTCATATTTGCCCAGCTGGGTCAAGCTGGGTCAAACAGTACTTTTTGAATCCACAGATTAACCCAAGGAGCCACGATGTCTGCTCAAGATCATATCATATCTGCTGTTCCGTCCCAGAAGAAGGACACTGCAAGTCACGATGATAATAATCAGATAACAATTAATAAACTCATTGATTTTATTACTGTTTAATATAATTGTCATAACATGATCACTTTATTCAATATAAAGGTATTTTAGTTACATGAAATGGATTATTATGCTTTGGGTATAATAATGATTAATTATAATGATTATAAAGATGTGTTCAGCAAAGAAGACCTTCACCCTATCCAGCTAACACAGAGTTCAGATAAACAATAACTGCATCACATGTTTTTGACGCATGAGCAAGCTTCCTTCTGGAGAGAGTGGGAGTGGTCCTGAGAGCTTTTGGTAAAACTAACCATCACAGACTTCAAGTCCAGTTCTTGAACCAACACCAGGAGGAAAGGGAATGCCCGTCCCTAAGCATCCACCTGCTGTTCGGTCACACCGACCAGAATAGCTAAGACTAAACGAAGACTCTACCAGAGTCATTGATTTCTGAAGTTAAGTTAAAGACGAGAACGTTCATCTGCCAAACGCTTCGTAAGCCGTGTACCCAGGACATCTCTGGACCGGACGATCGGACACTTGCGTCTCCTCTACCAGCCGAAGTGTCAGCTTGGATGAAACCCATCTTCCTGATGTCCGGATCCAAAAGGGGGCCCTGTTTGGGTGAGGTAGAACACGACAGATGACTTTTGATGCTGTTTCTCTAAAAATAACTCAGGCCTAGTCCACACATAGCCATTTTTTTTTAAAAACGAATATCCGCCCCACCAAAAACTTGCATCCACACCACCTCATTTAAAAAAAAAAAAAAAACTCTGTCCACACGTACCCGTATAAATACGTTGTTAAGGACATGCCAGACCTGTAGGCGGCAGTACTTCCCCCGTTCTTAACCTCGTCCTTCGTCTGTGGTCTTCCGCAAGGAGCAGTAATTCCGCTTGCAAAAACAAACAAGCAAAAAGCGCTTGGACAATTGATAAAGCGAGCGCAGCTCCGAGGGCATCCATGATGTCGGCTAGTGTAAACACAGGTCGCACACGTGATGTCAGCATCTTTTTGTCGTGTAAAGTGACGTTGCGGACCTTAAAACTCCGGTTTTGTCTGTCCACACGCAGACACCCAAAACGGAGAAAACGCAGATCTTCACTTTGGCCGGAATTTTTAAAAAGATCCGTTTTCGTGTGAAAAATCTCCGTTTTCGTGTGGATGACAGGCCAAAACGTAGAAAAATATCTACGTTTTGGCAGATCCCCGGCTACGTGTGGACAGGGCCTCAGTTATCCGCAAAACATCATTTTCACCCAGAACGCTTTCATTCTCTCTGAAAGAAACCTTCTGAGAATTCCATTCACGCATCCAAACTCACCATTCTCAAATTAGTTTTCCATCCAACACAGGTTTGTTTCTAAACAAGTTTAATATCAAAGCTGTTAAGGATTGTCATTAAAATTGCCATCCAAGAATTGTCATTTTATAGTTGTCGTTTCAAATCTCTCGTTTAAAAATTGTTAGCAATAAATTTCTTCATTTTTTAAACTTGCCTCATTATTGAAACGAAACACAGAAAAGGGTTGCATTTCCATTTATCGAATGAAAAGAATCTCACTGAATCTTCTGTTTAATAAATAAACTTTTGCTATTAATTTAAGTATCTTAAATTAAGTATTAATCCGTAGATTAATCATAGACCAAGCTCGTTGGTATATGATCTTCTATCGCTTATACTGATATCTTATATTGATATATGATAGAAGCTTCATATATTAACTAGTTTGTGTCATTCCAGGTCTAACACTGAATAACACAGTGTTAGAGGTGTGTGCGCGAGGTTTTTACCCCATTACACAGCCTAAGGCACACCTGTACATTATGCATGCTGTCTAATCAGCCCCTTGATATGCCACACCTGTGAGGCGGGACGGATTATCTTGGTAAAGGAAAAGTGCTCAGTAACACACATGTAGACAGATTTCAGAACAATATTTGAGCATCATGGGTGTTTTGTGCATGTAGAGAAGTTTCAGATGTTTGAGTTCAGTTCAACGAAAAATGGGAGCAAAAACAAAAGTGTTGCGCTTTTATTTTTGTTCAGTGTATAACAACAGATCAGTGATGATGACTGCTGCATGAACATCTACAGCTGCAGATGGACACTCCCGTGCATTTAACATCCAAATGAACCAAACAGCTGACCAAACTCTATAGTTTTGTCTCAGTCACTAGAGACGATTTATTTCTCTAATCAGCTTCTCCAGGTACTGGTAATGAGATGGAATCATTTCTATCCTTAGAACAACCAGACTGACTTCTTTCAGTTTGTATTTTTGTAAAACTAGAATGAAAAACTTTGGTTCAACATTTCTGATGATGAAATGAATCGAATCATATTTTCCTGTGTATCACACATTTTGTACGTTTGAAAAGAAAAAAGAAACACTTCAGGTAACAACAGCAGGAGAGCTGTGTTTCTTCCTGAGTGTTGTACCTCTAAGGTGATGCGAGGGGGCTGATGTCACATCTGAATGACTCCATTAAAACCTTCAGATCAGCAGCTGCCTTCAGTGACTTCAGCTTCCATCACTGACTCCAGAGCACAGGTGGGCCTTCGCTGACATGCACAGGAAATGCAAGGATTTTAAGATCATTAAAAAATGTAGCTTTTCTTTCAGGTCTCCCGGTGAGTTCATTTCCATTTAAACAGACTCACTTTGTCACAAGGTTCCTCACTTTTTCCTCCTATAACTAGAATAACCTTGATAGGGATTTCTACACTGAAGTCAGCCGTGTTCTCCCCAAGTGAAAGCGCTTCCTGCTGCTTTTTCCCATAAAAGCCTTACCGCCCTGATCCTGCTGCTGCTAATGGAAAGGTTGTGACGAAAACAAAAACACATTCACTCACAGGCTTTTTTCAGGGTCGGCTGCATGTTTTCAAACAAAAATAAATTTAATTTTGATCAGTATATTCCAAAAACTGCTGTGGCAATGCAACAAGAATGTGTAGTAAAGGGTTGCTAACATTGGCAAAATTACCCTGTAACTAAATGATTGAAATAATGGCCGCGGACAAACCACGAATAGACTTTTATTAGAAAGAAAACCACTGAGTTACATTAAAAAGATGATCCAGCAAGGCAGTGCTAACAGCTAGTATGAGTTAATAGCGTGGGCTAGCTTAGCTTAGCTTAAGGCCAGTCCATACTAACAGCTAGCCTGAAATAGTTAGCGTTGTCAAGACCAACATGTGTTCCATCGATTCATCCACCCATCCTAGGAAAAAAGGAATCCCAGACCACCTTCTCCCTATGGACAACCTCCAACTCTACTTGGAGGATACCAAGCTTTTCACCAGAGGGAGGTGAGCAGGAGGAATCCTGATCAGAACCACCCCAGCTGACTCCTTTGGTGAAGAGCAGCAGCTCCACTCCAAGCTCCCATCAGAATCTGGAGCTCGTTGTGTCTGCTCCGATAATGAGCGCTTTATCAGCCAACTGATGTCTGTCACACTCGGTCATGTCTCCCCGTTCTTATCAGTTCTGTGTACCTAATTGCTCCCACCTGTGTGATAGGCTAAAAGACTGCTTGATGCCTAAGCTTAAAGACTGCATCTATACCCCTCTATGCAGCTCCAAGGAGGATCCAGTGACTGTTCGTTATTGTTATAAGACTGATTTCATTTCAACAATAGTGTGGTAAGAAATGCAGTTTACAGTACCAAAGCTTCACAGTGAACGTAAATTCATAGCAGTTCACATAGATTAAAAATGGACCAATGTAAATATATTAACAATACTGTTTAAAAGCTAATATTTCATGTTAGAGTCATTTTAGTTAAAAAGAGTGAATTGTGTATCGGCCATCGACTAACAAGCCTCATCTGCGATCGATTAGTAGTGACTTAGCCTTCCACTGGGGGAAAACAGCGTGCTCGCTCCTCATTGCATTAAATGACTGCATGAGGGAAGCAGCCCACAAATCACTTTCGTGATTCTTACTCCCCTGTTTCAGGTAATGTGATAAAAACATGATCTACATATAACCTGTAGGCTTTCTAAGTCGGTTTGATAGATGAACCGTAGGTGTTTGTGAGTTGTAAATTATTTAATGTCAGTTTTGTGTGTAGTTAGACCGCATTCAGGTGTTTCAGCCGACCACACGGTGATAGCTGTTAGCTAACGGCAAGTGCTAGCAATGCTACTGGTACCACTTGTGCTGAAGAACTTTATTCAGTAAATCCTGACTATTTTGTTTAATAATTGGCTCCTTCCACTGTATGACATGATACAATATGGAATATAAAACATGTATGTTCATTTTTGGCATTGCATTAAATGACTGCATGAGAGAAGCAGCTCACAAATCACTTTCGTGATTCTTTCTCCCCTGTTTCAGGGGTGTAACACCTGCCTCTTGTCACCCAATCACCCAAGGTTCCAGCTCCTCCTGTATTTAAACCCTGTCAGTCCTTTTTGTCTTGTCGGTTCATTGTTTCTATGTCCAGCGTGTTCTTAATTAAACCTTGTTAAACCGTTCCTGTCTGCCTCCCTGCCTTCTTTACCTGCATTTGGATCCTCACCTCCGCTCAACTCACCCGCACGTCATGACAATGTCCTTCTTCAAACTCCACCTCCCTGAGAGGTAAACCCATGATGGCTCTGGCTAGTATTGAGGTGGCCCAGGATATTCCTGATCAGCCTGCACATTTCCTCTTCAGGTCTGTGATTTTGCATTTATGACCTAGTCAACCTCTGTGATATTCCTTCTAACTGGCTTCTAACTGGTCTTCCAGCCTGTACTGTGAGACCTCTTAAAATGGTCCAGAACGCAGCGGCAAGTTTGGTCTTCAATCAGCCAAAAAGAGCACACGTCACCCCTCTGTTCATTGAGCTCCACTGGCTACCTCTAGCGGACGCATCAAATTCAAATAGCTAACGCTAGTGTAAGGCAGTGACTGGAATAAGTCACAAGGTGTCGCTGCTGAGCTGGATATATATTGTAGATTTTAATAATTTTGATCATTTGTCCTCTGCAGGACACCGTAGTTCAGTTTTATCGTTCGCGCGGGCGCCATTTTGGGTTCAGTGTTTACTGTGATTTGTAAAGGTAAGCACTATCCGTGGTGTACTGCAATGGTTTTGTTTAAAATAAGTGTTTACTGTGATTTGTAAAGGCCAGCAGCGGAGTCGGAGTGGTGTTTGCCCCATCATCTAAATAAAGAAAAAGACGGCGCGGTCCGAGCCACAAATTGAACGCCTGTGTCCGACTGGTCTCTCTATTGTGCACCCCCATCCAACACAAAATTACACAACGCAGAGTCCGGGGTGTAGGGAGGCCCCTGCACGGGTTGGGTTACATCTTTGGTGCCGTGACCCGGATTTGTGGCCCCTCGAGACCGAAGAGAAACCAAGGCCGTCACCCCCCCAGCTACGTCGCTACAGTAAGAGGTGTTGCCACCTGATGGGGTACTGAACTAAGTTATAACTGCCTGTGCAGCTGTATTACTGGGACTTTCACCTCCTTTGAAAGTGAAATCTTGGGGCGGTTTTACTTGAGGGTTTTCTGTCATAGAAAAAAAAAACTCAGAGACTTGAATTGAAGCAAGGATGTTAAATGATGTTCCCTGTCTATAATGACAATCATTGAATATGGTTAAGCACTTGCTGCTGATTTGTGTCATTTACAACCTCGGGGCTGAATATAGTTGTTTAATTGCACTCTGAGTTTGACGCTGTTTTTCTGTGTGAATTATTTTTTGTTTTGTTTTTTGCGTTATGAGATGATAGTTGTCATACATCTGTGTTGTGTTCTATTTTACTAGAAATATATTGTACTTGTTCCCAGTGAAGCCTATTACAAGTAACCCACACTTAATTTCCTGTGCAGCTAAATTAGAGATACAGGACAGTAAAAATGATGAGGGACTATGCAGACACTCCAAAGAGGGATCAGCCTCACTTTTTGAACAAAGGGGCAACAGCTAGCACCAGTACAGTGGACCAACAGTCATCAGTGAAGTCGAAGCTGGTCACCCAGTTCCCCAGTTTCACTGGCCAGCGGTTACAGCACCACACCCCAATCAGGGGCCTCACCGACTCTGGGCCGACCACACAACAGACCCCACCACCACCCATGCTTTCACCTCAGACTGATAGTGGTGTGGCTTCGGCTCGTGCGCCACCACTGCCCGGCTATGGAGGCCAAATGCAGGTGCCCCCACACCCATCTGAAATTCGCCCATGGTCAGTGCCAACCAATCAGACAAGCCAGTCCAACCACAGCCCCATAACTACAGCCCCTCCAGTGTTGCAGCCAGATGTACAGATAACCATGCCCCCTGCGTTTTCCCCTCAGCACAGTGGCCATGGTCCCACTGCTACACCAGCTCCCCATGTTGCCTCATATCCCAACTACCCAATGATGACTGTCCCATTCAGCTCCCAAGCATACACCAGCCATCTGTATTCCACACCGGCCCCCCAAGCCACCATGCCAAGCCCCCTAACACTGCAGGCATTGGGCTTAATGAACGATCCCTCTGCAGCCAAGCTGAACCTTGAAAGTTCAAAGCATGGGCGGACCCCCTGTGTGCCCCATATGCCACTAGCTGCTGTACACGACACTCAAGCTCCCCTCCCCTCACCTGCTGTAAGCCCCGACACTGTCATGCCCCCTATCGTGAACATGACCCAGGGAGGTTTTATAGCTCCACCCGGCACCCATGCCTCAATGCACGTACCACCCACTGCTTCAGACCCCCAAGTTAGTGGACACCCTGGCATACCCCCCCAGCAGGTACATACTTCGTTAAGTACTCCTGGCGGGGCTGCAGCCAACGTTTACTCCCCACTAGCTGCCTACGGTGATTTTATACAGACTCACCAAGTGAAAAATGTCCAAGTCTTCACCGGCAGTGCTGACAGTAAGGTGCTCGTAGAAGACTGGATTCGTGACATGCAGTATCTTCTTGAGGCAATAGAGCTCCCCGTCCACCTCCGCTTTTCCACGGTGGTGCGTCACCTAACTGGTGAAGCCCGAAAGCTGGTTTTGAATCTACCTCTCCATGACCAAACACCCGAAAGAGCATTTGAAGATCTGAGAGCAGAGTACGGTGACACACAGAGCTCCTCAGATCTGCTAGCTGACTTCTATGAGCGTGTTCAGAGGTCAGGGGAGTCTGCCTGCTCATATGCTATAGCACTGGAGGCAACACTGCGAGCCGTGGAGGAAAACCAAAGAGGAGGCAAGCCTTTCCCTGACCGTGACAGTAAACTCACCCGACAGTTCATACGGGGAATTAATGATGAGGATGTATATGCGAGAATCTCGCCGATGAAGCCCTGGCTTTTGAGTTTCCGTGAGCTGCAGACTGAGCTTCGAAATTTAGCAAAAGAAACTAAGAGATTCCAGCCTCAAAACAAGTCAAAGAAGACTTATGCTCAGGTACAAGTGGCATCGGAGTGTAGTGTGAATGGGAAGGCAGAGAAGGCCAAACATTCCTCAGAGTGGTCTGAGCTAGCGGAGATGGTCAAGAAATTAGCATTGAGCCAGGAGGAGCAGATGGCCAAGTTGACCCACCTTGAATCGAGAATTAATGCTCCATCCTCTGCCACTCGACTGAGAGTCCGACCACCTCCTGAGGTTACAACACCAACACCGGTGGTCACATGCTACCGGTGTGGGAAGCAAGGACATATAGCACGGGTTTGCAGAGCAGTGCTCCCAGGGCCTGACCAGACATGGCCACATGACCCTCAGCCAGTGACTCCCATGGAGGAAAACACTTACTCAGCTCAGCCTTTAAACAGATAAAGCCCATGGTTGCTGGGGCAACCATGGGCGAGCAGCAAGTCCTCACACTGCAGGTGAACAAAGGTGACGGAGGAGAAGGCACTCCCCTAGTTGGTCCCAGGAATGAGGGGGAGGTGGAAGTCAACGGGATGAAGTGCAGGGCACTCATCGACTCTGGCTCCCAGATAACCAGTATTACGCATCAGTACTGGCGCAGCCACCCCACCCTCCATAAACAAAAACTACAGCCCTCTAAGATACCCATAGAAGGTGCAGGGGGCCAGAGTGTCACCTACCATGGTGTACTACGCATTAACCTAAAATTGTTGGGGAGAGTTTAAGGGTGTGCCGGCTTTTGTTGTCCCTAACACAGAATACCGCTCCTCGGTTCCTCTGCTTGTGGGAACTAATGTCCTCCGTGCCTCCAGAAGCCACCTCCAGGCCACCTACGGCCAGCAGTTCCTTCTCCAGGTCAAGGAGACTCATCCGGAGTGGTACACCTCCCTGCTAGAGATTGGGAACACTGAACAGTGTGATGTGGATGACACAGTGGGCCCCGTCATTTCCACTGGCCGTAAGGTACACATTCAAGCAGGGAAAGAGATGGATTTAAGGTGCAAAATAAAAGCTGGACCACAAAGAAAGACATATACAGCCCTAATTGAAGGCCACCCCTCCCTGCGGCTCAGCCAAGACATCCTGGTCGCCAGAGTTCTGGCTGATGTAAAGAAAGGATGTGCCCCAGTAAGGGTGATGAACCTCTCCGAGCATGCTATCACTATCAAGCCCCACACACATCTGGCCAAGGCATCACTGGTGGGAAGTATTGTGGACTTTTCAGACAGGATGCAGGGCAGTCATCATATTAGCGGAGGTGGAGAAGCATGTCTGGGTATGGGCCATGTGGTGGCTAGCCAAGAAGTGGATTTAAGTGGAGCAGACGTCGAGAACGAGCACCAGCGCTCCCTTCTTAAAGAGCTTGTGGAAAGGAACGTGGGTGTGTTCTCACAACACCCCATGGATTACGGCCATACAAAGACTGTGCAACATGAAATCCCTCTGGTTGACTCTAAGCCATTCCGACTGCCTTATCGTAAGATCCCCCCATCACAGTGGCAGGATGTGAGAAGGTTGCTGACAGAAATGGAGGCAGCAGGAGTTATCAGGCACAGCAAAAGCCCATACGCGTCACCTGTTGTGATCGTAACCAAGAAAGATGGATCGCTAAGGCTGTGTATTGACTACAGGAAACTGAACTCCTGCAGCACGAGAGATGCTTTTCCTCTCCCTAGAATAGAGGAAGCCCTGGAGGCTCTAGGCCAGGCAAGATACTTCTCCACCCTTGACCTCACTTCTGGTTATTGGCAGGTGGAGGTGGCGGAGCATGACAAACACAAGACGGCATTCAGCACCCCCATGGGGCTGTTTGAAGCAAATCGTATGCCTTTTGGACTGCAGAATGCTCCCTCCACCTTCCAGAGACTCATGACCTGCTGCTTTGGCGATCTGAACTTCACCCACCTCCTAATCTATCTTGATGACCTCATCATATTCTCCAAAATCTTTGATGAGCATCTGGAAAGACTGCAGCTGGTGTTCGATCGGCTTCGGGAGCATGGCTTGAAGTTAAAGCCTTCTAAATGCCAGCTAGTGAGAAAGGAGGATCAGTATCTGGGCCACTTGGTGTCTGCTGAGGGGATCCGGACAGACCCAGAGAAGATCAACAAGGTGAAAAACTGGGTGAGGCCCACAAATCGCAAAGAAGTGTTGCAATTTCTGGGGTTTGCTGGATACTATAGGCGGTATGTAAGTGGGTACGCTACCCTAGATGCTCCCCTGTACCGCCTAACCGCGGGTGACCCCAGAAAGAAAAAGAGAGGGGGAAAGAACAGTCTGGCCACCATTCCACCCTTTTTGTGGACAGATGAGTGTGAGAAGGCATTTCAGACCCTAAAAGAAAGACTGACAAGCGCTCCAGTGCTAGGATATCCTGACTATAGCTTGCCTTTTGTTCTGCAGACGGACGCCTCAGGGGAGGGT